>NC_090655.1:34439771-34739771 GCF_040937935.1 Hyperolius riggenbachi | reverse complement strand
TGGGTAAGTTGCGGCGGAGGATTGCTCAGGCCCCACTGGGCCGATTTACATAATTTTAGGGGAAGCCCTAATGGAAATCCCGTTCAGAACGGGATTTCCTGATGGGCCTGATCGCCGGAGGCGAACGGAGGGGGTGGGGGGATGCCGCTGCTCAGCAGCTATCATGTAACTAGCACTAGGCTAGCTACATGATTGAACAAAATAAATAAATAAAACTGGGGTTAAAGAGACTCTGAAGTCTCAAAAAAACACTTTTTATTTCAGATTGCTCTACAGTATTAATGTGCCACCTAAAACGCTGCAAAGCCGTGGCTGAATGCTCACTATAACCCCCCGAAATCCCCCGGGAAAGATTTGTGCGGCGCTTCCTAGTAGAGGCAGAGCTTTGGGCTGTTGCTCTGCCTCTACTCACGTACATCAGCGCTGATTGCTGCCCCACCCCGCCCCTCTCGGTCTTCTTTCACTGAGAGGGGCAGGGGAGAGGCGGCGATCAGCGCTGATGGATGCGAATGGAGGCAGAGCAACAGCCCAAAGCTCTGCCTTTTTATGGCAGCAAAATCCACGGCCAAGAAAGTGGTGGATTTTTGCTAAGGGATTTTGGGGGGATATAGTGAGTATTCAGCAGCGAGTATGCAGTGTTTAAGGTGGCACATTAATACTAAAGAGCAATCTGAAATAAAAAGTGGGTTTTTGTACTTTAGACTTGTAGACTTTAGTGTTTCTTTAAGGTTAAGTGGGGGTGTGTGGTTTGGGTTGGGCATCGGCATGTGGGGGGTGGTTAGCGTTAGGTTTAGCTGTAGTGAAAAAACCTTATCAACCCTGTTTTACTATTGTCATTACCACTAAATATTTTTTATCTGTTGCACAATTCAAAATGAAATGTATTGTTTAGACTTGTATCGGCTTCACCCTGCATCCATTTTTCCACTCGCCTCTATTTAATGCATGCCAATGATAGGTTTGACCTCAGTTTCTCATTCACTATTGTAACTGGGACCTGAGCTGCTGTAAAACAACATACAAAAGTCATGTACAGCAGCCCTTACAGGCACAAAGTTATCCCAAGCTTACCAACAATACAAAGAAGACGAAAAAAACATAGGTAACAAAGTAAATCGGTCCCAGGATTCGGTTGGCATTGTCAATAGCATCATAGTCAAAATCCCCGAGAATGATTCTGAACTGGGTGAATCTGGAATATTAGAAAATAAATTGCTTTAAGACTGAGTTGGACACAATGAAATGAAGCAAAGCAAGTGGTAGTCCACTAGAAGTCACATAGCGCAGCTAAACTCACATGCACTTCACAAACGTGCTGAAGTTCTCCACCTGTGTGCCGAAAAGAAGATATCCAAGCTGAGCGTAGGCAAAAAACACGATAAAGAACATGATGGCGAATCCCAGAATATCCTTAGCGCAGCGGGCAAGAGTCGAGGAAAGTTGTGTCATTGTTTTATTAAAGCTGATGTATTTGAATACCTGGGGATTTAAAAAAAAGGAACATTTTGTTAAAGAGAATCTGTATTGTTAAAATCGCACAAAAGTGAACATACCAGTGCGTTAGGGGACATCTCCTATTACCCTCTGTCACAATTTCGCCGCTCCTCGCCACATTAAAAGTGGTTAAAAACCGTTTTAAAAAGTTTGTTTATAAACAAACAAAATGGCCACCAAAACAGGAAGTAGGTTGATGTACAGTATGTCCACACATAGAAAATACATCCATACACAAGCAGGCTGTATACAGCATTCCTTTTGAATCTCAAGAGATCATTTGTGTGTTTCTTTCCCCCTGCAGCTATCTTCCACTGAAGTGTCAGGCTGTTTCTTCCTGCAGAGTGCAGACAGCTGTGCCTGTATGTAATTCCTCAGTATGTGAAAGCCCAGCCAGCTCAGAGGACAATTTATCCAGCTTGTAAAAGATAAGAGAGAAGAGAGAAGCTGCTCTAATCTAAATATCACACAGGCAGTGTGCAGAGAGGGGCCTGAAAGGGGGAGTTCATAGCAGAACCACAACACTGAAGAACTTGGCAGCCTTCCAGACACAGGTCTGACAAGCGAGAGATAAGTTGATTTATTACAGAGACTGTGATAGTACAAAGTGCTGCAGTAAGCCAGAACACAGTAGAATAGCTTTTGGAACTTGTAGGATGATAAAAAACAGGATGCAATTTTTGTTACGGAGTCTCTTTAAACATCACAGTGAAATAATGAAATGTATTAATAAAAACTACCGGTAGATAAAAACATCTGGTGTTTTTTATGGCAACAGACTTAAGCCTGTACACACTTTCAGTTATGATTGGCCAATCACTGACCAATTTTACCACCTCCATGTAGTATAAGAGTCAACAGATATTGAATATTATAAGCAGATTGTGTAGATAAAGCCTCAAGCTGGTTTCACAATGTAAATCGCTGGCAGCGCATCGCTCCGCCAGAAACAGGCCTTCGGGAAATATCATATTACTATGCGATATTCCCCATCTGGCATCAGGCCAAGCAGGAAGTGACAGGCGTTTGTGGTCACTTCCTGCTTCAGGGTATGTGGAAGTGTACGGAAGTGTATTGTAAAAATAAGCTTCCGTGCATTTGTGCCGTGACGTTGGTAACTTTTTAAATATCACCGCGTCGCCATAGACTAACATGACTTCCGGGCCGAGGCAGCTCGACACACGAGAGGCGCAGTAACAGTTTTGGACCTCAGTTGGGGATGCAGTGAAAACATTACTTCCGTCGCCCAGTACCGCGGAAGTATGAAAGTCTCCGTCGACTTTCATTGCCTGATGGTGAGGTATGGTAAAAAATACCGCACCGCCACGGGGTGAAAGGGCCCTCATACTACAATCATAATTGAAAGTATGTACAAGACAGGATGCTACAAAAAAATAAATTTCACTTCAAATGCCCTTCAAAATTTGTGAAATTTTCAGGGGGGGGGGGTTCATTTTTTTTTTTTTAAAGCATTATAGACATGTTTTGACCCCTAGAAACATCCATTGCAAGATATTAAAATGATGGGGTTAAAATGGGTCAAAATGTTACAATATTGCCCCATAATTTAGTATCATACTTTTTTAAAATATTGAACATTTAGGCCTGGGACCCGCTAGCAGCACTTTTCTAAGCGCTATTGATTTGAAAAAAAACTCTTGCTAATGTAATGCTATGAGAGGTTTTTATAAAATCACATTGCTCAGGTGCGATTACACCTATGGCATTACATTAGCAAGAGCTTTTCAAATCCCAAGCTCTTAGAAAAGTGCTGCTAGTGGGTCCCAGGCCTTATTTTTTTTCCATGTTCAGCCAAACCAAAAAAATGCCTCCAATATACATAATCATTTTCAAGACATGCATTTAAAGTAGTACAGTATTCTAGACTAGCTTATTCAATAAAATGTTTTCCCTAGTCCTTATAGTCTACACAGTTATCCTACTTGCTATTGTTCTGGGGTAATTTTATCTGTGTAATATCAAAATTGCCCACAGCACAGATACAAGAGGAGCTGCCATTGCAATGGATGGGTTATATTTAATGCCCTCAGAAAACTTTTACAGTAAAGAAAATTCTCAACTCTGCTTACAGTCGCACTGAATCCTGCAAAACCTCATCAACTGCAGCTTGCAAGAGAATTGGGGAAGCTGTGCAGCATGTAATACTATTAGTATTCATACTATTCAGTAGCTATCTAGCAAATAATTGTTGATTATTGAAGTTCTTATGGAGTGGTTAACCTATTAGGAAAGAGGATATTCTGATAACTATATACACTTACACAATATATTTAACTATATCTAAAATAATTACACAACAGGCAAAAAAAAAAGGACCACACCGCATAAAACTATCACCATTCTGATGTCAGATGCTTTATAAATGAGGTGCAGCTAGACAAGACAAATAAGTTACATTGCTCTGAGTACACCAGGAGAAAAGTCCACTTGAGCTGCAGCCTTTAGGGCGCGCTTAGTAGCCAGTAGCAATCTTAGGGCGTCTAGCCCAAGGACTCCTTACTGAATAGGCGCTGGTTTACTGAACAGGAAGAGCCGAGATTCGAACCCTGGTCTCCTGCGGCAGAGCCCTTAACCAGTACACTTTCCAGCCACTACCAAGCTAGAGTAGAAGCCTCTGGCATATGTTTACATTTTTCTTGCATTGGAGAGACTCTGTAACAACAGTTTGAGCCTTATTTCTCCTATCCTATAAGTTCCTATAGCTTTTCTAATGTGCTCTGTCTGACTGCAGCCTTTCCTAGTTGCACAGAGGCTGTGTTATCTCTGTTATATGATCTAATCTTCTCTCCTCTGTCGGGCTCAGGCAGTCAGGCTGGAATGTGCTGTGCTGCTTGTGATTGGATAGAAGCTATACACACCCTCTCCAGGCCCCCTGCACACACTGCATGACTCACACTGAGCTACTTTCAGCCTATCACTTGCTATGTCTTTTGTTTGTAAACACTGCCTAAAAATGGCAATTACAAGCCAGGATTGCAGCAGGGAGTGGTAGAAACAGCACAGAGGGGCCCAGGAGAACATCATGAATAGAATGGTATGCTTTTTACAGTACAGATTCTCTTTAAGAAATATACTGTACATAAATGATATGGAGTCAACGTTTTGCTGAAATCTTTCTTGAATACTCACTTTAATCCATGCGAAGAACAGGTTAACGGCATTCATGTTGTTATACTGTGTCTGCCAGAAAGCCAGGAACTCAAAGTCTGCGTATGTGTTCGGATTCTCCAAAAGGGTCCCCATGAGCCGGTTCACCTCCAGGGTGCGGAAGATGTGAAACGCAATGGCTACAAGAGAAAGCTTAACAAAACTGTGCAGGTTACTTAGAGTTTGCCAGTACATGAAGATAGCCAGATAAACAATAAATGATAAACAGCAGTATTGCGTTTGAATTTCCTTTCCATCCCCATCTTCCCATTTTAAGAAGCTCAGTAATTTTCCTTCTCTACAATCTGGCCAGATTGGAAGAGCCACATAGCATTGCCTTCGCCTGAAACTGACAAAACTATTGATTGATTGGCACCAATCATTGACTATTCCATATAAAAGGGAACCTAATGTAAAACTAAGCTGCACAGTGCAACTTACCGGAGGCTTCTTCCAGCTCCCGTGTTCCTTCTGGTCCCTCCCTGTCGTTCTGCTCCGTTCAGCTGCTGCCCCCTAGAGATGGCTTGAACCTCCGATTTTCAGTGCGCAAACCTCGAACTTCCGAAAAAGTTTGCGAACCTGCAAACTTTTCGAACCGCAATAGACTTCAATGGGCAGGCGAACTTGAAAAACTACAAACACTGTTTCTGGCTACAAAAGTGATGGAAAAGATGTTTCAAGGGGTCTAACACTTGGAGGGGGTTGGGGGGGCATGGCGGAGTGGGATACATGTCAAAAGTCCCGGGGAAAATTACGGATTTGACGCACAGCAGAGTTATAATCCCTAAAAGGCAGAAATCACATTGCATTGCTAAATTGGAGGCCTAAAGTGCTTGAAAACACCTTGCGTGTGTAGACATGGATTAGAAGTTAGTGTAAGTAGTGTACTGCTTCACACTGACAGACTCACTGTGTAACACACCGCAAACAGCTGTTTGTGTAGTGATGGCCGTGCTGGACTTGTGTGCATGATGGAGAGAGTGCAGGCGATGGCGATTTTCAAGCCCATATGGTCGGGCTGAGGTAGCTCAATGACAGAACAACTGTCCTCAATGAAGCAACGACCTTATTATCTTGGGTCAGGTGTGCCCCCAACTTACTCATATAGCCGGTCTTTGCTTCATTGTGATACGCAAGCCCCTTCACCACGGCAAGGTAATGATCACGAAGGGGAATTGACACATGTACATGCCTTTTGTTTTGTTGTTGCAGCCGCAGTTCAGCCAGAAAAATTAGGCATGTACACTCACCAGAAAAATAATTATTATGTTTGATAGCAAATTTAGGAATCCACCTGGAGTCCTGGACCCTGGGATGGTGGCGGAGAAGGTAGTCAAGCGGCCTGCAGGCAGAGAAGCTGTGTGGGGACTGACTTAGTCTTGGGGCAGGCAGACACACAGCGTGCAGGCAGAGATGCTGTGTGTGGGGACTGACTTAGTCTTTGGGCAGGCAGTAGTCCCCCGGGATCCATGCCTCATCAATTTTGATAAAGGTGAGGTACTGAAAACTTTTTTGACCTGACTGCTGGTGGTATAATACAATGTGCAGTTACACAGGTGCAGTGAAAAGGTATGCATTGACTGCCGCTATAATACAATTGTGCAGTCACACAGGTGCAGGGAAAAGATATGCAGTGACTGCTGCTATAATACAATTGTGCATTGACACAGGTGCAGGGAAAAGGTATGCACTGACTGGTGGTGGTATTGTATAATACAAAGTGCAGTCACATAGAGGCAGTGAAAGGTATGCACTGAAGGTGCTGGCCCATGTACAGCAATTAGCAAGGGCCAGCTGCGACAGACAGGGCTATATATGCAGTGTCAGTGGCACACACACACACACACAAAAACACATCAGAAGAACATTAGCTCTCAAAAGAGCTGTTTTGGGGTGCTTTTTATCAACAAATATGAGCAAGGAGCAAGCTAACAGACCTCCTAACTATCACTTTCCCTATCTCTCCAATGCCTCTCCCTTCTCTCACTAATACAGCAACACACAGAGTGAGAACATGGCTGACGCTGTTGCCTTTTAGAAAGGGGGCTCCAGGAAGGAATGCAGCCTGATTGGCTGCCGTGTGTCTGCTGACTGTGATGTAGAGGGTCAAAGTTTAGCCTAATGATGTATAGGGGGCGGGTCGAACTCGCTAAGTGTTCGTGGTTCATCGCAAACTCGAAGCAGCTAAATTCGCGTGAACAAGTTCTCCGGCGAACCGTTCGGCCATCTCTACTGCCCCCCTCTGGAAGATGACAGACTGGGCTGGTCACAGGCTACGGAACATACGCGGCCTCAGTCGAGTTCCCGTGGCCGAGCTGTGCAAGTGCAGAACACTCCTGGCCACAGAAACGCAATAAAGACACATGGCCTGGGCTGTGTTTGCAGCTTTAGAAAGGGAGAGTAGCTGAAAATAGGAGAACGGAACAACTGCAGAGGGCTGGAAGAAGCCTCAGTTAAGTTAAACTGGGCAGCTTAGTTTTACGTTAGGTTTTTTTTTAAGTGACAACTGAAGTGAGAGTGATATGGAGGCTGCCATATTTATTTCCTTTTAAATAATACCAATTGCCTGGCTGTCCTGCCATCCTTGCCTCTAATACTTTTTCTTCCATAGACCCTGAACAAGCATGCAGCAGATCAGGTGTTTATGACATTATCACATTGGACAAAATTAGCTGAATGCATTGGGGCACATGAAAAGCAGGGGCCCCGGGCTCTCCCACAGCACCGGGACCCCCACTCCACATGCAATACCAAAAGGGCAGTGCAGGTGGATCCCAGTGCTCCTAACTGGGGGAACCCCCCACGGCAACCACAGAAGTGAAATGCCAAACACAGGAAATAAATGCACACTCCAAGGCAGCACTTGCATAGCAGGCAAATACTGTGGCCTAACCTGATGCCTACTGCGCCCCCCAGTCTCCTTTCTGACCCCGCTTCCCACCTAAATGGAGTTGGGAACTAATGCGCAGGCCGAGATCTGCCCGTCCTACACCATGCGCCCTGGCCGAGAGCGTTCTGCGCATCATAACGTTATACACATGCACAGAGCGATCCTAGCCATGGGTGTGCGCTGTAGGATGCGCACAGCCAGTGCCTGCACAGTAGTGCCCAACTCCAGTGACCCGTAAGAGGCTGCCGGAAGGGCATTTTAGGTAGGGAGCAGAAAGGAGAATAGGGGGAGCGGTAGGCACCAGGTCAGGACGCAGTATATGCCTTCAACACCCCCGTTGCTCTGAGTTATTTCGGCTCTGGTATCCTTTGAGCAACACACATCAGACTTTAACATTGATGCATTGCTGAAAAGCAGATACAGTAGTAGTGTTCTGATGTGTTCAAGTCCTTAGCCTACTGCTTTTGACTGTCATCATTTTTATAAGACCACCCGGCTCATCAAAACATGGTAACTATTTCATTCCTATAAGGGTCACACTTGTTTAAAAACGTATCCGTGGCTCCGTTTTTTTGGCCCAGACCAAAACCGGAGCCACGGATACCAATGTTAAAAATAGCGGCCGTCTTCACTCACTTTAAAAAACTGATCTGCGGGATCCGGTTTGAAAAACTGAACGGAGAGTCCATTTTCATGGAGCATGGATATTACCTGCGTAGGCAATGAAACGCATCTCCCTCTACACAGGCTACTTTGCACATAGAAATGGAGGGAGAATCTGATTGCCTACTGCCTGCACCTCACCTCAACGTCATCTTTGCAGACCTCCCCCCCCCCCCCCATAGGTTGTCCCCAAGAAGCCTGGAGGGGATAGCAGCCAGGAAGGGGGGGGGGGGTCAGACTCCCCCTCCCTCACCTGGGTCTTCCTGTCCCCGCTCCCCCTCCAGCTAAGCAGGGAAGCAGTTACCTACTTCCTTCCTCCGTTCATCGCTTGACTTCCTGCAATGCCGCCCACTGAAGTATAGAGGGCAGCATTGCAGGAAGTCACACGGCGAGCGGTGGAACACAAGGAAGGTAATTGCTTCCCCGCTCGCTGCATTCATAAATAGCTGGAGAGGGGATGGGGGACCCAGGTGAGGGAGCGGGGGGGGGGACCAACCCCCATCACCGCCACTGTGCCCGCTGCCCCCCTTCCTGGCTGCTACCCCCTCCAGCTCCAACGCAAACAGACTGCAAACGTATGCTGCAAAAGGGCAGCATGGATTTGTTTGCATTCCGGTTTTTGAAAACCGGAGCCTGGACCACGGATTGCATTCTGCAACTGTACCTAGTGTGTACAGAGCCTCAGTCTGGTTACCTTGTAATGTGGACACCGGCGACACATAGACCATGGCGCATAAGTGCGGCTATAGTAGCACCCAGTTGGTAAATCGGGCACAACACAAGCCTGCTCCCAGCCTAATACTACAGGTATTATTATTATTATTATTAAGTATTTATATAGCGCCGACATATTACGCAGGTCATTTATATTATAGGAACTTTTCAAAGCAATCTCTGGAAAGTGGACTCACCATTATGACCACAACATCCAGAATGTTCCAGATGCTTGTGAAGTACTTGAACCTGTGGATTCTCAGCTCCAGAACCTCCTCCACCACATAGTAAAAGATGAAGACACAAAAGATAATTTCACAAGCAATAATGAAGAAGTCCCAGTTGCTCACATAGCGAATGAGTTTGACGGTACGGATCTGCCAAGAGGGGATCGCACCACCAGTTGCTGGAAATTCCACTACAAGCCTATAGGAAAGCAGATTTGGTTAGTCAGGATATCCTCCCATTGAGTAAGTGACTGCTGTTTCCCCCAATGCATATTTCATCTAAGTATTTGTTTTCTGCAATAAGGGAATTCACAATGGATGTCCTACAATGGCGAACTAGAACACCTACATTTATTTCACCCCTTCACATCCAGACCTTGTTTCCCCCTTATGGACCAGAGCAGTTTAGAAATTTTAGCTATGTCCCTATTTAATCAGCAATAACTTTATCCCTACTTGACACCTAAATTATATATAGTTTTTTTTTTCAAAACAAACCAGACTTTCACTAAGCACCATTTTTATCAAGAACTATTTTTTGTTTTATATGCATTTTATTGGGAAGAAAAAGAAGAAAAAAAATACATTATCTCTCAGTTTTACTAATCCCAGTTTAAAAATAAAAAGCGCTACTGTAGATAAACACACATTTTATTTGGCCGTTTCTCCAGTTTAGCACAAAACTTACTTTAACCACTTGCCGACCGCCCATAGCCGATGGGCGGCAGCAAAGTGGACGCCGACAGGACTGCAATATGCCCATGGGCGTTGCGGTCTTTTGGCATGCCGGGGGTGCGATCGCGTCACTGGTGACGTGCGCTTCCCCCGGCAACTGGCTCCGCCCACCCGCGACGACAACCCGCCGGCCGTTCGGAAGCGCCGGCGGGTTGTTCACCCCACGATCGCCGCTACAAAGTGTATAATACACTTTGTAATATATACACAGTGTATTATACAGGCTGCCTCCTGCCCTGGTGGTCCCAGTGTCCGAGGGACCACCAGGGCAGGCTAAAGCCACCCTAGTCTGCACCCAAACACACTGATCTGCCCCCTGATCGCCCACAGCACCCCTCAGACCTCCTGCCCATCAATCACTCCCTGTCACGATCTGTCAACGCTATTTTTTTTTTTAAATTCCTTAACTGCCCCCTGGGGACTCCTGATCACCCCCCCCCCACCCCTCAGATTCTCCCCAGACCCCCCCCCCCTTGTGTACTGTATGCATTTATCCCCCCTGATCACCTGTCAATCACCCCCTTTCACTGCCACCCATCAATCAGCCCCTAACCTGCCCGTTGCGGGCAATCTGATCACCCACCCACACCATCAGATCGCCTGCAGACCTGACGTCAGATCACCTCCCAAGTGCATTGTTTACATCTGTTCTCTCCTCTAAACACCCACTAATTACCCATTAATCAAATGCATCTATTCCCCCCTCTAATCACACCTTGAGACACCCATCAATCACCTCCTGTCACCACCTGTCACCCCCTAGCACACTTACCCATCAGATCAGGCCCTTATTTGCCCCGTGTGGGCTCCTATCACTCGGCCAAACCCTTAGATCCCCTACCGATCACGTCCTCAGTGCATTGATTGCATCTATTTTCCCCTCTAACCACCCCCTGAGACACCCATCAATCACCTCCTGTCACCCTCCCTAGCACTCCTATCCATCAGATCAGGCCCAATACAACCTGTCATCTAAAATGCCACCGCCACCCTGCTTATGACTGGTTCCACAAAATTCGCCCCCTCATAGACCACCTGTCATCAAAATTTGCAGATGCTTATACAGTCATTTTGAGACATTTGGTTTCCAGACTACTCATGGTTTCGGGCTCGTAAAATGCCAGGGCAATATAGGAACCCCACAAGTGACCCCTTTTTAGAAAAAAGACACCCCAAGGTATTCTGTTAGGTGTATGACAAGTTCATAGAAGATTTTATTTTTTTGTCAAAAGTTAGCGGAAATAGATTTTTTTTTTTTTCACAAAGTGTCATTTTTCACTAACTTACCAAACACACAAAGAGGGAAATACTCACTCCCAAACAGTCCTCTGCTGCTTTATAAAGCCTGCAGGCTGCTTATAAGCCAATCAGAAGTGCACACACACGTTACACCTAGTCTGCAGTGATTAATCAAGCATAAGCTGAGCAGGTCAGCCAATCGTTGGAGAGGGCTTCAGTTGCATATAGACAATGGCTATATGACCAGCAGGGGGCACCAGCGTGCAGGATATTCCCTCTCATCTGCCCCCCTCCTAACTAAACTGCATGGGAATCTACAATAAAATTAAAAACTGATTGGCTTATAAGCAGCCTGCAGGCTTTATAAAGCAGCAGAGGACTGTTTGGGAGTGAGTATTTCCCTCTTTGTGTGTTTGGTAAGTTTCAGAGCAGTTGGGGACAGGCTCTTGGGGGTGGCAGCTCCAGGGCTTGACTGCGCTCACATATGGTGTTCCGTGCTGGTTCTGGGGCCCCGGGCAGTGAGAGTTCCCGGGGCCCCAGGCTGGCTTGTGCACCATTGTTTTTAATTTTTCACTAACTTGTGACAAAACACAAAATCTTCTATGAAATCACCATACACCTTACGGAATACCTTGGGGTGTCTTCTTTCTAAAATGGGGGTCACTTGTAGGGTACCTATACTGCCCTGGCATTTTAGGGGCCCTAAACCGTGAGGAGTAGTCTAGAAAACAAATGCCTCAAAATGACCTGTGAATAGGACGTTGGGCCCCTTAGCGCACCTAGGCTGCAAAAAAGTGTCACACATGTGGTATCGCCGTACTCAGGAAGAGTAGTATAATGTGTTTTGGGTGTATTTTTACACATACCCATGCTGGGTGGGAGAAATCTCTCTGTAAATGGACAATTGTGTGTAAAAAATAAAATAAAAAAAATGTGTCATTTACAGAGATATTTCTCCCACCCAGCATGGGTATATGTAAAAATACACCACAAAACACATTATACTACTCCTTCTGAGCATGGCAGTACCACATGTGTGGCACTTTTTTGCAGCCTAACTGCGCTACGGGGCCCAAAGTCCAATGAGTACCTTTAGGATTTCACAGGTCATTTGAGACATTTGGGTTCAAGACTACGCCTCACGGTTTAGGGCCCCTAAAATTCCTGGGCAGTATAGGAACCGCACAAGTGACCCCTTTTTAGAAAAAAGACACCCCAAGGTATTCTGTTAGGTGTATGACAAGTTCATAGAAGATTTTATTTTTTTGTCACAAGTTAGCTGAAATTGATTTGTATTGGGTTTTTTTTTCACAAAATGTCAATTTCCGCTAACTTGTGACAAAAAAAATCTTCTATGAACTCACCATACTCCCAACAGAATACCTTGGGGTGTCTTCTTTCTAAAATGGGGTCACTTGTGGGGTTCCTATACTGCCCTGGCATTTTAGGGGCCCTAAACCATGAGGAGTAGTCTAGAATCCAAATGCCTCAAAATGACCTGTGAATAGGACGTTAGGCCCCTAGCGCACCTAGGCTGCAAAAAAGTGCCACACATGTGGTATCACCGTACTCAGGAGAAGTAGTATAATGTGTTCTGGGGTGTATTTTTACACATACCCATGCTGAGTGGGAAAAATATCTCTGTAAATGGACAATTGTGTGTAAAAAAAAATAAAAAAAATTGTCATTTACAGAGATATTTCTCCCACCCAGCATGGGTATGTGTAAAAATACACCACAAAACACATTATACTACTTCTCCTGAGTACGGCAATACCACATCTGTGGCACTTTTTGCAGCCTAACTGCGCTAAGGGGCCCAAAGTCCAATGAGCACCTTTAGGCTTTACAGGGGTGCTTACAATTTAGCACCCCCCAAAATGCCAGGACAGTAAACACATCCCACAAATGACCCCATTTTGGAAAGTAGACACTTCAAGGTATTCAGAGAGGAGCATAGTGAGTCCGTGGCAGATTTAATTTTTCTTTGTCGCAAGTTAGAAGAAATGGAAACCTTTTTTTTTTTGTCACAAAGTGTAATTTTAACTTGTGACAAAAAATAAAATCTTCTATGAACTCACCATGCCTCTCAGTGAATGCTTTGGGATGTCTTCTTTCCAAAATGGGGTCAATTGGGTGGTATTTATACTATCCTGGAATTTTAGCACCTCATGAAACATAACAGGTGGTCAGAAAAGTCAGAGATGCTTCAAAATGGGAAAATTCAATTTTTGCACCATAGTATGTAACTGCTATAACTTTTACCCAAACCAATAAATATACACTGAATGAATTTTTTTTTTATCAAAGACATGTAGCAGAATAAATTTGGACAAAAATGTATACAGAAATTTTACTTTATTTGAAAAATGTCAGCACAGAAAGTAAAAAAAAATAAAATCTTTTTTTGACAAAATTCATGTCTTTTTTGATGAATATAATAAAAACTAAAACTCGCAGCAGCAATCAAATAGCACCAAAAGAAAGCTGTATTAGTGACAAGAAAAGGAGGTAAAATTTATTTAGGTGGTAGGTTGTATGACCGAGCAATAAACCGTGAAAGCTGCAGTGGTCTGAATGGAGAAAAAGGCTCTGGTCCGTAGACAAACACTGTGGTCCTCAAGTGGTTAATGTTCCTGTCACATATTACAGTGTGTGCTTTTCACTTTGAACTGAGAAAATGAAAGTATTTTTAATGGTTAAAATAAGGAAAGAAGGTTAATGGGGAAGATTAATTGATACTTTTATTATGCAGAAGGTATGGGCTTAAAAGTGGGTGTGGTCTTAAAAGTGGGTGTGGTCACAGCATATTTTATTGTAATAGTTTTCAATGTATCCCCATCAATGTATCAGCTCGGACGTATCCTTTAAGGACCAGAGCCTTTTTTTTTTTTTTTCCAGTTTGCCATCCGTGATCACTGTATTTGGCACACAGTGATCACCTGGTAAGGCACCAATAAAACTGACAGCCAAATCTGTGGCGGCAGCAAGGCTTAGGACCCCAGAAAGACACGGCGTAAAATCTACGCCGCATCAGAGTTAGAGAGCTACAGAGGCGGTGTAGATTCTAACTACTGCGGTCTCAAGCCGGTTTTAATAATAATATTTTATAGCGCTTTTCCCCCTGGGGACTCAAAGCTGTGACCGTGCGTTCTGCAGTCTCAAAGACTTGGGCACAGAGGTGGGTTTTACCTTTTTCTTACAGCTGTCCAGAAATGGGGCCTCTCACACTGACCCATTAACTTCTATTCCATCACTTCATCAAGGATTGAAAACAATGGGCTCCATTCACAAAACTTCTCATACATGACTTATTTATCACCTGTTTTATAAAAATACCCTTTCAGAACATTTACAAGCAAAATAATCACTCTGTAAGTAAGTTGTCCCTGATTAACTTCATTTCAATATTACTTTTCCTACCTTCATTATATTATATTTTTGCTCTTTGGGAGCTTAAAAATATAACATCGATACGGAGAAACCGTGAAAAAGCTTTGTGAATTATGCCCATAGTCTGAAAAAGATTGAGGTTTAGATAGTTCAACATGATTCACAAAGCTTTTTTTCACCTGTTTTCTTCTGTTTTCACCTTAAAGGAATACTGTACGGGGTCGGAGGAAAATGAGTTTAACTTACCCTGGGCTTCTAATGGTCCCCCGCAGACATCCTGTGCCTGTGTAGCCACTCACTGATGCTCTGGCCCCGCCTCCAGTTCACTCCTAGAATTTCAGACTTTAAAGTCTGAAAAACACAGCGCCTGTGTTGCCGTGTCCTCGCTCCCGCTAACGTCACCAGAAGCGTACTGCGCAGTCTCAGTATGGTCTGTGCCTGAGCAGTATGCTCCTGGTGACATCAGCGGGATCGAGGACACGGCAACACAGGCACAGTGGTTTTCAGACTTTAAAGTCTGAAATTCCAGAAGTGAACCGGAGGCGGGGCCGGAGCATCGGTGAGTGGCTGCGCCAACACAGGATGTCTGCGGGGGACCATTAGAAGCCCCGGGTAAGTTCAGCTCATTTTCCCCCGACCCCCCTACAGTATCCCTTTAACTATGTTACATTTTTAAGCCCCCAAAGAGCAAAAATATAATTAAGGCAAGAAAAGTAATATTGAAATAAAGTTAAACAGGAACAATTTACTTTGATAAAAAATAACCTTTCAGCACATTTACAAACAAAATAACCACTCAATTAGGTGATAAATAAGTCATGTATGAGAAGTTTTGTGAATAGAGCCCCTTGTGTACAAATCTCCACCCATCATCCTCTGGGCACGTATTCAGGCCAAAGAATATTAAGTGCTTTAACAGAAGGACATGGATTCTCTGGTAACTCCAAAACGCTTGGCTAATGTATTTCAATGGGCTGGTGCTGTTTTTTCCCCAAACGCAAACTGGAGGCGATTTTGTTAAAGGGACTCCGACCAGTGCAATAACTATGGAAAGATGCATACAATTTTGAAGCTCTCTTTCTCCTGTTTCCAACGATATATAAACCGCTGCCCTACGCCTTTTAGTTGTTTTCGCGATCGAAGTTGCCGCGGCTGCGAATTCGATCATGGAAATAGCGAAAACTAAAAGGCGTAGGGCGGCGGTTTATATATCGTTGGAAAGAGAAGGAAGAGAGCTTCAAAATGGTATGCATCTTTCCATAGTTACTTGTATTACACATGGTGACTTTTTCCCAAAGTTGGCAGCTCCATTCAGCACAATGCAATGAAATATAAGGAACCCAGGGGGATATAATTACACACATCATGCTGGTAGGTGTGAGGATGTAATTAATTAGTTGTGGGTATGCTTAAAGGCATACCCACAGGCACTGCTCGGAGTCCCTTTAAGTATAGGAAAGTGGAAAACCGCTCTGAAGAACGCTAAATCAGAGCGGTTTTACTAAGCGTTTTTGTTACAGTAGCTGTTCAGTTACAGCTGTACTGTAACCAAATATAAAAAACGCTACACAAAAACGCTCCAAAAAATGCTAGGCATGTTAAGAAAATCGCTCTAAACATGCCTAGAATCTCTCTGAAAAACTTCTAGCGTTTGTGGATACGCTAGCGGTTTTTGGTGTGCACTGGCTCTAAGACATCTTATGGGGAGTTACCCTTTAGACTCAAGAGATTTAAAGTACCTGAAGGGGAAAAAGTTTGGGTGCTTAACCTAAGTAGAGGGAACACATAATTAGATAATATTCATGTATTGCTGTACCTTTTAGAGATCAGCAATAAAGCAAACCTGTGACATTATAAAAACAAAAAGTCACATACTTGTACTTAAGTACCTAAGTAGAGGGGGGCCTCTGGATCTGGTTCTATGCACAGAGGGAGATATTGCTTGCTTGGCAGTTGGAAAAAGCAGTTATTTCCCACAATGCAATGAGGTTCACAGACAGCAAACTGTCAGGGACAAGGTCATGACATCACACTGTGGGAGGGGTTTCACCACAATATCAGCCATACAGATTCCCCTGATTATTTGAGAAAGGAAAAGATTTCTCATTGGCAAGGGGATATCTGCTACTAATTGGGATGAAGCTCAATCCTGGGTTAACCACTTATGTAGTTCCAGACAGTATAGCTACTCCCCGCAGGACTTCAGTTCCATGCTTAGGGACATAGATACTCGTCTATTGCGGTGGGTGACCGCCACTCACTCCGGGAGGCGGTCTCAGTCTCACCACCGCCTGTTAGAGGGGAGATCAATGAATGGGAAGGCTTAATGAGACGCTTAATGAATGAGTTCAGCTTATGCAAAGTGTATGACTGCTATTATGTGTGAGTAACATCACCTTACCTTAATACACAGAATAGATTGATGTTGGCGTTGTACACTGAAAAGTCAATAAAGATCACCCGAGTCCCTCGATCCAGCCAAAGGTTGTTTTTCAAGATTTGCAAGTTTTTTAATGTGTCCTGTTTGGTCAGCTCAAAGTCTATGTAATAACCTCCACCACTGTAGGTTCCTATTATACCCCAGTGCGATGACCCTCCAAGCTCCTCTTCAGTAGAATAGGTCCATCTAGGAAGTCAATATACTCACGTTATAATAGCAAATTTCAGAAGCACGTCTGTGCTGAAAGGGTAGAAAAAAAGGACGGGAAGACACCGGGAGCCCAATCTAGTGTAGTATCTCACGTGTGGTTACTTCAGTTAGTAAGAAATGATCAAATATACTCACAAAGTTGGGTTGCGTATAGGGCAACCAGTCTGAAACGCATGGGTGGAAGTACCGTCCCCACTCGGCCTTGTGAGGTACTCTCGATGGTCGCAGCTCCTTTGAAAAGAGTTACCACCTGCCAGGCGGTGACCCCTAGTCCTTGGAGGAGGGGGTTATAAAGCAACACTCGGGGTAGGAGGCGCCCTAAGGGGTACTGTTAGCACGATACTTCCGTCGGAGACAGACAATTTTAAAGGTAGACCATAGGTCAGGTCAATCAAACAATGGTTAGTACAAGTATGTACCCCTGATACAGAAAGTATCAGTGTCAGTTTATGTGGTTATTTAGTAGTATTAGCAGCAGATGGAACGATCCTACCTTAATGAGCAGTCATTCCATAGTAGTTGTGAAAAAACAATCTTTATTGGAGCACTGAAATAATGACTACGCGTTTCGCGGTTCAATACCGCTTCATCAGGTCGTGTATCGTGCCTTAAAGGGACTCCGAGCTCAGAGAAAAATTAAAATTTGAACTTACCCTGGGCTTTCTCCATCCCAGCCCTGGTCGGGACGTCCCACGCCGGCCTCCTGGCTCTTCTCCCGGTGGCTGTCCGCATAGCGCGTACAGGCCGGTCCCCCGGGCGACACTGGCGAGCGCTATGCGGACAGCCGCCGGGAGAAGAGCCAGGAGGCCGGCGTGGGACGTCCCGACCAGGGCTGGGATGGAGAAAGCCCAGGGTAAGTTCAAATTTTAATTTTTCTCTGAGCTCGGAGTCCCTTTAAAATAGAAAAGAGAAGACATGGCGCTAAATACAGGGGGCAGGCTCCCGTTAGATAAAAAACACACATAACAGTATAAAATCCAATTATAAAACACAATTTGGCAATTGAATCAGTGGGTGTATCCATAACACAAATAGAACCAAACATTTCACAATATATATGATAGAAAGACTGTTATGTAGACAGCAACACAGGTATCACTCACAGTATTCGTTGTGAATGGTTACATGGTTATCACACATATGTATATATACAACCATATCAATGAATGGACACACAGCCATAAAAATATGAATATGAATATAAAAGGTATAAGATTAATAATAAGTGTGTGTATACACACACTTATTATTAATCTTATACCTTTTATATCCATACATAACAGTCTTTCTATCATATATATTGTGAAATGTTTGGTTCTATTTGTGTTATGGATACACCCACTGATTCAATTGCCAAATTGTGTTTTATAATTGGATTTTATACTGTTATGTGTGTTTTTTATCTAACGGGAGCCTGCCCCCTGTATTTAGCGCCATGTCTTCTCTTTTCTATTTTAAGGCACGATACACGACCTGATGAAGCAGTATTGAACCGCGAAACGCGTAGTCATTATTTCAGTGCTCCAATAAAGATTGTTTTTTCACAACTACTATGGAATGACTGCTCATTAAGGTAGGATCGTTCCATCTGCTGCTAATACTACTAAATAACCACATAAACTGACACTGATACTTTCTGTATCAGGGGTACATACCTGTACCAACCATTGTTTGATTGACCAGACCTATGGTCTACCTTTAAAATTGTCTGTCTCCGACGGAAGTATCGTGCTAACAGTACCCCTTAGGGCGCCTCCTACCCCCCGTGTTAAATTTCAGAAACAATCATTCAAAACTTTTGGTACTAGTATAATAGCAATAGATAGATTTGAAACATTCACATTTGCAGTCAGGGCTGGATATCTGGAAAGGCCACACAGGCCTGGGCCTTGGGCGGCTGCAGCCCATGGAGGCACCTGAACATGAAATAGGAGACTGGAAATGGAGAACAGCAAATGAAGAAGGCAAACTGAGGCCCAAGGGAGCGGTTAATGAAAGAAAGGGCTGCTGTACATACATGATACACATGGAAGAGGGGGCTGCACATGGAATGGGAGGGGCACTGAAAGGGGAGACACAACATATTTGCCTAGGGGCACAAAAAGTCTAAATCTGGCCTTGTTTGCAGTGCATACATTCACATACATGCAATGAAGCTTAACTATAGCTGGTCATAGACGTATCAGTTTTTCCATTCAGTTACCAGACGGCAAGGCAGAGCAATGAGGAATCGATGGACAATAGCAATGTTGTACAAGGCTTGTAGTTTGATCGATGGTTAATTTCTGCTGAAGTCAATCTAGACCAACTCCAGTCCTCGAAGGCCATATCCTACTTGAAGAACCACACCTTTTTTGATTCAGTCCAATCAATTAATTTAAAACAGTGCCAAAAATGTGTGAGGCCCTTGAGCATTGGAGGTGGACTGATCTAGACTGATCGTTGCCATATAGGTAAGGAATCAATCATTATCTGATCAAAACCCAGTCACAATTTACAGTTTTACTGATGGGCTTATCATGGCATTGATTTTATTATATGCACATATAGATGACAAACTTGATGTTGGTCTTTTTAGTATTTTGCAATTCAATAAATCGGCGTTTTATACGAGCACTTTTTGGTTACTGGTTTGTTTATTAGGATATCAGTGCCATACTCTTGTCTAAACCTTTTTTCTTCTTATCACACAACTCATCCGACAGGCGGTGGAGGAGGTTTGGGTAATCTATTTTGTCAGCAGACCGGCGGGATCTCAGCTGCAGCAGCGGGAGGCGGTGGAGGAGGTTCTGGAGTGCCTCTTTCTCTAATAGCAATCAGTGTGTGACGGCTGGAGTGGGGGGATGGAGGGGCGCACTTTGGTGTCTCAGCCTTGGGTGCTGGAGGACCTTGTGCTACATTAGCACAGTGCCTACAGAATTGTTATGTTATTGACAATTTTTGGATCCACCTATGATCTGATATGATCACACCCACTCGTATAGTCTCCCTCCCCCCCCCCCCCCCCCACACACACATTCTGCACAGGGGACCACTCTTGGGTTTGTCTGCCACTACACACACCTACATATACATACACATACATGCAGGGAGGGGAGGATCTAAAACTTACGCTGTGCCATTAATCAGTCCAAACGGAGTCCTGTCTTCTTCATCCTTGGAGTAAACATCATAGCAGCCAGAGATGTCCTCTCTGAAGTCTTTATGAACCACGCAAGAGTTGTTTTCCACTTTCAGCATACGCAAACGTGGCACCCCAAGCAGTAAGTTCTCATAGTAAATGAAGGAGTGTGTACTGTCGTGTATAGTAGCATTGTTGTACCATTTTGTCCAGTAAAGGCCATCCAATAATGGTCCCTGTGAAAACTAAACAGAAAAAAGCACACTGAAGTCAGTACTACAGTTCAACCTTATTTCCATAACTGGCCTTTCCACTCAAAACTGATAACCTGATGAATCAACATTTAGCCAACACTTTATCTTATAATATGTTTGTAGTACGGGGCCTACTCCTGGCCTTATTGGCGTACATGGTGTCCTGGTGCCATGGCTTTTTGGCGCTGGGTGAGCCAAATGCTGGCTCAGACTGCAGCTGAACAAATTTTGGGGGCGTTAACTGCTCTGCGACTGCCTAACGCCGATGGGCGGTCAACAGAGTGGCTCCCCCAGGACCGCCTAACGCCGATGGGCGGTCAACAGAGTGGCTCCCCCAGGACTGCCTAACGCCGATGGGCGGTCACAGAGTGGCTCCCCCAGGACTGCCTAACGCCGATGGGCGGTCACAGAGTGGCTCCCACAGGACTGCCTAACGCCGATGGGCGGTCAACAGAGTGGCTGCCCCAGGACTGCCTAACGCCGATGGGCGGTCACAGAGTGGCTCCCACAGGACCGCCTAACGCCGATGGGCGGTCACAGAGTGGCTCCCACAGGACCGCCTAACGCCGATTGGCGTCAAGTCCTGGGGGTGGAGAATAGTAGGGAACGATCATTCTCTGCTGACTCTGGTGGGTACACACACGCATGAGTCTGCGATGACAGACCTAGAGCCCGTTTTTAAATGGGCGAAGGTCACTAGTATAATAATAAAACTATAATAATAATATTTATTAATAAAAAATAAAAGATATTGCAACAGCAATCCGATTCCACCAACAGAAAGCTCTGTTGGTGGAAAGAAAAGGAACTAAAATGCATTTAGCTGCTAAGTTGTATGGCCACACAAACTGTTAAAGCTGCAGAGCGCTGATTTGTAAAAAATTGCCTGGTCACTAGGGGGGGTGTAAGCCTGTGGTCCTCAAGTGGTTAAATACTATTTCCCGTCCGAGTCATCGCAACTCAGAGTGAGATGTAATTCAGGGGCCGGCAATCCCCAGATCCCCGAATTACCCCGTGCGTAGGGTGCGGACTATAGAGTTACCACTATAGCAGCACCAAGCTTCATGCGGTTCAGTCTCACAACAGGCGCTGAAAAGCCCTGCTTCGTAGTTCTTACCCCACCTTGAAATGCGTTGACTGGCAAGCATGGATAAAAAAAAAATTTCAAACATTTTCAACCCCTTCCATGTTACGCATTCATGCTACAGCTTCTCTCATTTACTTATTGTAATATATTCATAAAACATTTGTTACATGAGCCTTCATTCAGATGCAGTCCCTCCTGTGCCCTCAAATATTCTGCCCATTACAGGCACCCCAGTAATTGTTCTGCCACATGCATATGCCCTCATCTGTGGCATAGCAATAGGGGATGCAGACGTAGCAACCGCACCAGGGCCCCTACAGGGCCGGCCCTAGGTTTCACAGCACCCTGAGCGAAACCTGATTTTGGTGCCCCCTCCTCTTCACGTGAGTGTACACACACACACACACACACACACACACACACACGCACGCACGCACGCACGCACGCACGCACGCACGCACACACACTTAAGTGAGACAGTTAGCCTCTCCCCTCCCCAATTTGGAACGATAGCACAGCACCGACAATTTTCACCACGCATTATAGCCGCAGTGCGTGTCCCCCCCCCCCTCAACAACAACAACAAAAAACGCTCTCAGACTCAGTATAGGTGGGTAGCCAGGTATAGGTGCCCCCAGTATAGGAAGTCAGGTGTAGCTCTCCCATAGGTAGCCAGGGGACAGTACCTCCAGTATAGGTGGCCAGGTGTTGGTGCCCTCAGTATATGTAGCCAGGAGTAGATGCCCTCCCTCAGTTGGATAGCCAGTTCTTGGTGCCCCCATGGAAGGCAGGCTATGGGCCCCTAGACCAAAGGGGCTCTTTGAGGACCCTCCTTCAACTGCTGTATTCACTCTTCATTGGTTTTATACTGGTAATGATCACCTCTATATGGCCTTTGAATAGCGGTAATCATTAGCAAACTGTTCTCCTCCTCCTGCTTACAACACTGTCACTGCAACTGTTTTTGGCAGATTTTAATGTTCTAGACCAGGCATGGGTAAAGTCGGCCCTCCAGCTGTTACGGAACTACAAGTCCCACAATGCATTTGCCTTTATGAGTCATGACTGTGGCTGTCCTGCAATGCATTGTGAGACTTGTAGTTCCTTAACAGCTGGAGGGCCAAGTTTGCCCAAGTTTGCCCATGCCTGTTTTAGATCAATGGCTTTGAAGGGGCTCAATGTAAAACTTGCACTGTGGCCCCTAGCTACTTAGCTACATCACTGGCCCTTATACATTTGTAGCCTGTAATGTGCCTCACAGAATTTGTACTCCGATAAATATGCAACGTCTAAATTGACAGTCTAGTGGCCAGTTGCAGGGGTCCTATTACATTTAACTTGTGCAACTAACTGGCTTGCATAAAAGAGGCAACAAGGATCGATTCATGGACAATCCCTGATCTCCACCATGCTCTATCTCCTGGCTACACAGCTTCTGCTCTCTCTGCAAGCTCAGCTACGCTGGACTGTGCTCAACCTCTCCTAACTTATTGTCCAGCGATCATGCTTAAAGGGACCTTGAGCACTACAAAAAAATTAAACTTGTACTTACCTGGGGCTTCCTCCGGGCCACCGTAGGCTGCGAGGTTCCCCAGCGACCTCCTGGCTCTTCTCCAGGTCCCTACGTTACCAGCGACTTTTGGGCTGAAGGTCGGCCAGATCTTCCTTAATGGAGATGCTCCACATCATCACGCTGGCCGCTATGCGTCATTGCGCCAGCCATCGTGACAGTCCTGCACGATTTTCTAACTCTAAACCGCGCATGCGCAGGGCTGTCATGCCGGCCGGCACTATGGCGCGTAGCGGCTGGCGTGAGGATGTGGAGCGCCAGCTCAAAAGTCGCTGGTAACTGAGACACCATCGTAACCGGGAGAGGAGCAAGGAGGATGCTGTGGGACCTCACGGCCTAAGGTGGGCTTAAGGGAGCCCCAAGGTAAGTAACAGTTTCATTTTTTTTGAGTGCTCAGGATCCCTTTAAACCTGGGCATACACTATACAACTGCACCGCTGTTTGCCACCGTGATCAACCCGCAGTTGACATCACCAATAACCACCATTCCCGATCATTTAATGTCATTTGCAGTGCACAGCATAGTTGCGTGAGCCTGTAGTGACACTACAAAACGCAGTATTGTATTAGTTTAATAGGTACACTTAGAGCATACCTGAGAGTGCAACATTCCCAGGGAGTGGGACTCAAGACCGGTATCTCACTTGTCTTGCCCTTAAAGGACAACTATCAATGCCCAAGTGTTCTAAAATTACAATGTACAAATAATGTCTAAGTAGCTGTGTGCATTTTCCTACTTTTCATGATAAACATCAGAAGCAAAAGCTGTAATTCATTGTGTGTAGATTTTAGCTGCATTGGGCAGCACAGTGGCGTAGTGGTTAGCGCTCTCGCCTTGCAGCGCTGGGTCCCCGGTTTGAATCCCAGCCAGGTCAAAATCTGCAAGGAATTTGTATGTTCTCCCCGTGTTTGCGTGGATTTCTTCTGGGCACTCCGGTTTCCTCCCACATCCCAAAAACATACTGATAGGTTAATTGGCTTACCCCTAAATTAGCCCTAGACTACAATAAATACACTACACGATACATACATAGACATATAACTATGGTAGGGATTAGATTGTGCGCTCCTCTGAGGGCCAGTCTTGTCACTACAAGACTATATTCTCTGTACATCGCTGCGTAAGATGTTGGCGCTATACAATACTAAATAATAATAATAACATTTATTAGCAAAGAGGAACCAGCACTGACTGTATTGTCACTTTTCTCACAGACTACAGCAAAAAAAAAAAAAAAAACAGAAACAGAAAACTTTAGTATGAAAAGCCTGCTTTGGTATCAGGTTTCACACACAAAACATGTCAGTGCATTATTCTCCTCAGACAGCCAACCCTCAAAGCCTGAGTTTTGTCTCTCTCAATGAGCCATTTAGAGAGAAAAAACTACAGCTGCAGTTTAGAC
This sequence comes from Hyperolius riggenbachi, assembly GCF_040937935.1. NCBI lineage: Eukaryota > Metazoa > Chordata > Amphibia > Anura > Hyperoliidae > Hyperolius > Hyperolius riggenbachi. The sequence continues at coordinate 34,715,163 of NC_090655.1, read as the reverse complement.
CTGTCATATGTCATATGCTAAATATATAAAGTAGACACAGGGTTAACAGATGTAGGGAGAGGGATTTCTCCCTCCCCCCCTCCTCTCACGATTCACTGATCCGTCCCCTGGTCCTACACCACTCCATGAAAGGTATTTTAGAACATTAAAGGAAGAGATAAGCAGGGGGAGAGATACAGCAGTACTTAGGAATACTATGCAAGCTATCCCCAGCCCAGTTTAAAAAAACAATCGATAGTTGTCCTTTAAGCTGACCCTGGCACTTCCACAAGAAAAAGAAATGCTAGTAATCATCTTTCTTGCCTGCTGCCATACTTCCCATACACACACATATACAGTGAGCACACTGAGGCCTCGATTCAGCAAGACTTATCGAATCAATTACCGACAGCTCGGTAAAATACCGAACTTGATAAGTTTATTTCAGGAAATTAAAAACAATGGTGCATGAGCCAGCCTGGGGCCCCGGGAACTCTCACTGTGTTTGGTAAGTTTTAGAGCAGTAGGAGACAGGCCTTGGGGGTGGCAGCTCCAAGGGTTTGGCTGCGCTCACATATGGTGTTAGATGCTGGTTCTGGGGCCCCAGGCAGTGAGAGTTCCCGGGGCCCCAGGCTGGCTCATGCACCATTGTTTTTAATTTTATTGTAGTATCCCATGCAGTTTAGTTAGGAGGGGGGCAGATGAGAGGGAATATCCTGCACGCTGGAGAGGGCTTCAGTTGCATATAGACAATGGCTATATGACCAGCAGGGGGCTGGTCATATAGCCATTGTCTATATGCAACTGAAGCCCTCTCCAACTGACTGGCTGACTTGCTCAGCTTCTGCTTGATTAATCACTGCAAGCTAGGTGTATTATATGTGTGCATTTCTCATTGGCTTATAAGCAGCCTGCAGGCTTTATAAAGCAGCAGAGAACTGTTTGGGAGTGAGTTTCTCCAATTGTGTGTTTGGTAAGTTGATTTCAGGATTCATCAAAGTTATCTACAGCTGTTAGCGAGCATTCGGTAATCATTCGGTAATGATGCGATAAAATGGAAATGGGCGTGGTTTAGCGTTAAATTTAGGATTAGTTATCTCCTTCACTGCTCTGTCGTTATTCCTGTCAGATCATTGGTGACAGAGAAGATGGAGCCATTTGAAGTGGTTATGTATCAGCTGAGAGTGATGCAAAGGCACAGAAGGGCAAGAATAAGGTCTAGAACTATTAATTTGTAAGATATTTATTTGCTATACCAGGACATCTGCATTTCTCTTGAACCATCTTGTAAGAGAACACAGGCAGTGCCAGGGTTAACTAAATTGCTAGCTGCACTACATTTTTTCAGAAAAGGCTCCTATCAAGCCATAGCTGGCGAAATTGTGGATTGTCCCAAGCCATTTCCAGAATCCTGGTCCAGGTGTTGAGCCCTATTCGGAATGTTGCTACGTGGTGTTCAAAGGACTGCCTTTTTACCCACAATTCCACAGGAATCTTATGGCCTTGTGTTAAATTACCGCTGTAAAATGGAACTATCGACACGTTACCAAATAATTATCGATATTTTATTGAATACGGAAAAACCTTGATGAATACAAATAGAAATCGATAAACTTCGAATTCGGTAATTTAACAAACTGGAAAAAGGTATCGCAAAGACAATGATGAATCGAGGCCTAAGACTACACAAGTATTTGAAATGTAAACTGTAACGATTGTGGAATTCTCTCCGTGATCAGCGCACAAGACGTGTGCGCTGACACTGCGGAAATCCTCCACAAACGTATAATTTGCGGAAACCCAGCAGAAGGTGCAACGCTCCTGTAGAGGGAAAGTTCCTGTCGACAGGGGGAGCTGTGGAGTGCAGAGGAACAGCTCCTCTGCCCTACCACACACGCCAGACAGGAATTGCACGAAGGGACGGAACGCAATCGCAAGAGAGGCGATTGAGAATGAACACAGAGACAGATTGTATGTGTGTGCACCAAACTAGTCGCCAACCCATGACGGAGCGCACACCACAGCAGATATGAAGTAGGAACGCGATCGCGAGAGGTGCGATCGCCAGACGTGACGCAAGGTTATAGCAAGGCAGAGCACGAGAGTAGCAAAGGCACAGCAAATCATACAATGAGGAGATACGGAAAATAACAAACGCTAGCTAAACACGAACACCGCACTCATTCGCAACAGTGCACGCGTTTATGCGCGGTCTCCACGTGATAAGCACAATAGAGACAAGCACGCCTAACTAACCATTGACAGACAAACATGAAACAGAGGACGCGAGCGCTTGCTTAACGGTTACCTCCCCGAGCCTCCAGCAAGCGTTCGTAGCAGACAAGACAGACACACGAAAACAGGAACAGGCGGGAGATGGAATCCACAGCACTAGCGAAAAGAGGCCAGTGCGATCCAGGGAGACAGAACAGAAGGATCCACAGCACTAGCGCAGGATGCTAGTGCGATCCAGGTACAGAGTAGCAGAACAGAAGGATCCACAGCACTAGCGCAGGATGCTAGTGCGATCCAGGTACAGAGTAGCAGAACAGAAGGATCCACAGCACTAGCGCAAAGATGCTAATGCGATCCAGGGAAACAGATCAGAAGGGGCTACCAGTAACAACCGCTGTTCCGGTTAGCACCCAGACACAGAACCATTTCCTGTCGACCACCGCTGGGACAGGACAATCGCAACAGACAAACAAAACAGATAAGCAATCCTAACTGCACTAAGGAAACATGCCCAGTGCAGTTTCCAGGGATTACTCTAGGCTAATCTTCAACAAAGAGCAAGGCTGACACTCCCGGCGAGTGTCACATAGGATCTAACTCTTATGACCAGCCAAGGTCTGTGATATCACATGGTATATATAGAGCAGGCCTACAAGGGATGTGGCTAGGCAATTTGCATGACAAACGTATGCAAATTCTTCAGCAGCAAGCTGCAATACTGACAAAAGGTCTCTCTTCCAGAGACCTGCAGAATGCAGACCTGAACAGTGGTCAAAAGGCTGCCTGCCTGCGCAGGCAGCCCAGCGGATCCTCACAAACAGTGCGAGAGGTTACATTTCTTATATTTCTTAGTATTCCATGTTTGGGGACAATGGCCAAATTGCAATAAAGGAATGTTCTATGAACTGTCATTGGACTGAATATTACAGTATATCGGACTACAACAGTATCTAATGAGACAAACTGCTAATAGATACAAAAATTGTACAGTTCCTTAGAGGAGCAACCACTGGGATCAACCTGGGAAAAAGTTGTCTGAATTCAAAGCAGGAGCTAAATATTTTACCATGAGCAAGCAGAGAACACCAATTTTAACCACTTTATCCACAAGTCAGTACATATATGTCCTCTGTGACTTCATCTAAGCCACAAGTCAGTAGATATACGTCTTGTAGCAGAAGCAGTGCTGTGCAGGATTGGGCTTGCTCCTGTGCACATTTCTGGCACTATCTGATGCAGCACTAATTGGTGAATGGGAATATATGTTTCCTGAGCTAATGAGATTGATTTTTACTATTAAAAATACTTTTGTTTTCTCATTTCATAGTGAAAAATACACTCTGTAGCATTATTTCAGAATCAAATATCTTCACCATAAATTGTGACCGGAACATAATCTAAGTTTTGTGATAAGCAGAATAGCCAAACAAAATTTGTGTTTTTTATCTAGAGTAGAACTTTTTATTTTTAAACTGGAATTGGTAAAACTGAGAAATAAATGTTTTTTCTATTTTTTTTCTTTGTTTTCCCATAAAAATTAATCATAGAAAACAAAATTGTTCGATGGAAAAAAAATGGCATACAATGAAAGCCTAGTTTGTCTTGAAAAAAAAAACCAATATATATTTAATTTCTGTGTCGTAAGTAGGGATAAAGTTATTTCTAATTAAATAAGGACATAGCTAAACTGTCAAAACTGCTCTGGTCCATAAGTGGGGAAAAAAGGTCTGGATGCGAAGTGGTTAACAGTCCTAACACCAGGGGAGCACCTCCTGTTATTCTATTAGTGCCATGTTATCACCACTCGTTACTCTATTAGTTGCTATGGTAACTCTCCTTATGCCAAATGTTAGCCCTCTAACACGCGTGGCACCAATACACAGCAAAATTACCAGCCTTTTGTGCATCAGGCTCTTTGTCTTAAGAAAACCTGAACTGAAAATTAAAAGTCAAAATAAACATACACAAGTCATACTTACCTCCCGTGTAGTCTACTCCTCAATCTCTTTCTCCTGTCCCGTGTCCTGTTTGTCCACTGTGATCAAGGGAATTCTCTGTCCTCCATTTTGAAAATGGTCATCACCCCTAATGGCTTCCTGGTAAGCACACAGTTAAACTGTAACATCACCCACTTGAGCCATAGGGAAACATGGACATTACTGTGAACATCAGTTGTTCACTCAGCTATAACCGACAACAACTGATATATAACTGACAGCAACTGATATATTTCAGTTCTGACAAAATGTTGTCAGAACTGGAAGGGATCATTGTCAGAAGAAAATGGTGAGCCGAGAGGAACTGATGGCAAGGTAACTATTTAATGTTCATTTGAAGTTACCTTATGTGTTTATTTTAAATTATTTTACTCAGTACAGGTTCCCTTTAAAAATTATGTTTTAGTTTTGTCAGTTGTAGTTCATCAATGAGAAGAAAGTAAGGTGCATGTACATGTAAACAGAGGCGCCAATAGGATACAAACAGCTAAATTGTTAAAAAAAAAGGAGGAGGTAGCGGTGGACTTACCCCCTCGAAGCAGACACAAAATCTTGTTGCTTAATATTCAACAAAAATAGTTTATTTACATACTCCAAGCAGTTGTAAGGCGTTTCGCAGGCATATCCTGCTTCATCAGGCTATAGAAGGAGCATAAAACTCATTCAGTCTGATAAACAGTTAGCGCCTCGGACATCTCATGTCTGCTTCGAAGGGTTAAGTCCACCGCTACCTCCTCCTTTTTAACAAATTTAGCTGTTTTTATCCTTTTGGTGCCTCGGTTTACTTGTACATTACTCGAGTCCACCATCGATGGAGGGGATTTGGCCCCTTTCTTTCGATCTACAGAGAGCGACTTCTTAATCCTGAGTGGGGACAGGTCTAATCTCTAGAGTTGGGCCGAACGGTTCGCCGGCGAACCTGGTTCGCGCGAACCTAGGTGGTTCGCGTGCGGGTACCGCACGCGAACTTTATTGCGGAAAAGTTCGCCCCATTGCGGTTCGCCCCATAATGCACTGAGGGTCAACTTTGACCCTCTACATCACAGTCAGCAGGCCCAGTGTAGCCAATTAGGCTACACTAGCCCCTGGAGCCCCACCCCCCCTTATATAGGCAGGCAGCGGCGGCCGTGGCCACTCGTGTGCCTGCATTAGTTAGAGTAGGGCGAGCTGCTGCAGTCTCTCATAGGGAAAGATTAGTTAGGCTTAACTTGTCCCTGGCTGCATACCTGTTCATTGATCCTGCCACTGCATACCTGTTCATTGATCCTGCCACTGCATACCTGTTCATTGATCCTGCCACTGCATACCTGTTCATTGATCCTGCCACTGCATACCTGTTCAGTGATCCTGCCACTGCATACCTGTTCATTGATCCTGCCACTGCATACCTGTTCATTGATCCTGCCACTGCATACCTGTTCATTGATCCTGCCACTGCATACCTGTTCAGTGATCCTGCCACTGCATACCTGTTCATTGATCCTGCCACTGCATACCTGTTCATTGATCCTGCCACTGCATACCTGTTCATTGATCCTGCCACTGCATACCTGTTCATTGATCCTGCCACTGCATACCTGTTCATTGATCCTGCCACTGCATACCTGTTCATTGATCCTGCCACTGCATACCTGTTCATTGATCCTGCCACTGCATACCTGTTCATTGATCCTGCCACTGCATACCTGTTCATTGATCCTGCCACTGCATACCTGTTCAGTGATCCTGCCACTGCATACCTGTTCATTGATCCTGCCACTGCATACCTGTTCATTGATCCTGCCACTGCATACCTGTTCATTGATCCTGCCACTGCATACCTGTTCATTGATCCTGCCACTGCATACCTGTTCATTGATCCTGCCACTGCATACCTGTTCATTGATCCTGCCACTGCATACCTGTTCATTGATCCTGCCACTGCATACCTGTTCATTGATCCTGCCACTGCATACCTGTTCATTGATCCTGCCACTGCATACCTGTTCAGTGATCCTGCCACTGCATACCTGTTCATTGATCCTGCCACTGCATACCTGTTCATTGATCCTGCCACTGCATACCTGTTCATTGATCCTGCCACTGCATACCTGTTCATTGATCCTGCCACTGCATACCTGTTCATTGATCCTGCCACTGCATACCTGTTCATTGATCCTGCCACTGCATACCTGTTCATTGATCCTGCCACTGCATACCTGTTCATTGATCCTGCCACTGCATACCTGTTCATTGATCCTGCCACTGCATACCTGTTCATTGATCCTGCCACTGCATACCTGTTCAGTGATCCTGCCACTGCATACCTGTTCATTGATCCTGCCACTGCATACCTGTTCATTGATCCTGCCACTGCATACCTGTTCATTGATCCTGCCACTGCATACCTGTTCATTGATCCTGCCACTGCATACCTGTTCATTGATCCTGCCACTGCATACCTGTTCATTGATCCTGCCACTGCATACCTGTTCATTGATCCTGCCACTGCATACCTGTTCAGTGATCCTGCCACTGCATACCTGTTCATTGATCCTGCCACTGCATACCTGTTCATTGATCCTGCCACTGCATACCTGTTCATTGATCCTGCCACTGCATACCTGTTCATTGATCCTGCCACTGCATACCTGTTCATTGATCCTGCCACTGCATACCTGTTCATTGATCCTGCCACTGCATACCTGTTCATTGATCCTGCCACTGCATACCTGTTCATTGATCCTGCCACTGCATACCTGTTCATTGATCCTGCCACTGCATACCTGTTCAGTGATCCTGCCACTGCATACCTGTTCATTGATCCTGCCACTGCATACCTGTTCATTGATCCTGCCACTGCATACCTGTTCATTGATCCTGCCACTGCATACCTGTTCAGTGATCCTGCCACTGCATACCTGTTCATTGATCCTGCCACTGCATACCTGTTCATTGATCCTGCCACTGCATACCTGTTCATTGATCCTGCCACTGCATACCTGTTCATTGATCCTGCCACTGCATACCTGTTCATTGATCCTGCCACTGCATACCTGTTCATTGATCCTGCCACTGCATACCTGTTCATTGATCCTGCCACTGCATACCTGTTCTGTGAACCCACCACTGCATACCTGTTCTGTTCAGTGGACCCGCCACTGTATACCTGTTTAGTGAACCCGCCACTGCATACCTGTTCTGTTCAGTGGACCCGCCACTGTATACCTGTTCAGTGGACCCGCCACTGCATACCTGTTCTGTTCAGTGAACCCGCCACTGCATACCTGTTCTGTTCAGTGGAGTTTGGTGTGTCAGTGTGAAGCAGTACCTTAATTACACTCCCTGATTGATGTATACACATGCAAGATGTTTTAAAGCACTTTAGGCCTGTCATTTAGCATTCAATGTGATTTCTGCCCTTAAAACGCTGCTTTGCGTCAAATCCAGATTTTTCCCGGTGACTTTTGGCGTGTATCCCACTCCGCCATGCCCCCCTCCAGGTGTTAGACCCCTTGAAACATCTTTTCCATCACTTTTGTGGCCAGCATAATTTTTTTTTTTTTTCAAAGTTCGCATCCCCATTGAAGTCTATTGCGGTTCGCGAACTTTAACGCGAACCGAACCTTCCGCGAAAGTTCGCGAACCCGGTTCGCGAACCTAAAATCGGAGGTTCGGCCCAACTCTACTAATCTCCCCACCTGGTTGCCTGGATGGTAACCCTGGTTTGTAAGTATTACTTTATACTTACCTAATCATACCCACATTTCCAGTACATACTACACTTTACAGGGCTCTCGGTGTCTCCCTTCATATCTGCTTTGCAAAGTAAAGTGCATGTTGGTGTCAGGTCTCCGAGGTTGGTAGGACTTTTGTTGGATCACTAATATCTTCCGATTAACATTTTTAAGAGACTGTATTTAGTTTCTGTTAGGCAAGGATTTGTCCATTTCTCCCCCAAAAATATACATAGGGTTTTTAGTTCAGAATTTTAGGCCTCTTTCACAGTGCGACGTTAAAGTCGCACATTAGAAAATGTTTTAACGTGGACTAACGCACAGCAATAGTAAGTCTGTGCAACATTCACAGTGCACACGTTGCGTTGTGTGTAACGTGTAGCAATATTTAGAAAGTGCTGCATGCTGTGCGTTTAGCAATAAATCTGCTGCGTTGTGTGTGTTGCACATGCTCAGTATTTTTTTTTTAATGTAACGCATGCGCCGTTTTCGTTCCATCAGTATGCGACAAAAACGGCGCACCAAGAGACACATAACGCAGTGCAAAATAACGTCCAATTTCATAACCTACATGCGCTGTGTTAGGGTCATGTTGTGCGACTAACGTCGCATCAAACGCAAATTCCCACTGTGAAAGAGGCCTTAATCCTTAATCCTTTAATTTGAATCTGTGGTGTTCATAGGACAAAAAATCTTCAATATTCCTCCAAAGTTTCTACTCACCGACCAAAAATCATTCATGTTGCTTATAGTCTGAAAAGTGACTCCAGTATCAGCAGAGGGTGTAGACAGGAAGAGGTTGGACATCACATTTGTGTAGTAATATGTGTTTGAGCTGGTCATCCCATAAGTCACTAGAATGAGATCATTAGTTGTAAGTAGACCATTGAAGAAATTACCAGTAGGAAAAACAAACATGGATAAGGTATTGTATTATTCTGTAAACATCAGCAAGTTAATGTACCGGTATTTGCTTTTGTCCACACTATGGTTTCCACGTATTGCATATACCAATATTCCACAATCAATTTTGTGACAGCCCTTTCTACACAGTTTTTGGATTGTCTTGTCCTATGCTAGACTATCCCCAACATCTAACCCAGGGGTCTAACTACAAATCATCAGATCCAAGCAATGTGTAGCAAGCACCTATGGTGGACCGAGGAAAAGGTATGACGTGCTCTCCACTCCAGTCACCTTTGCACTGTAGGTGTCCTTCCAAGTAATCGAATCCAATGAGTAAGCACCGTCTTCAATAAATAAGCTCTTTTATTAAAGTATCAATTCATCATAAAAACCAGGAGGATCAAGCAACCAGCGACAGCTCCGCTGTTTCGGGCAGACTGCCCTTTTTCAAGCTGTTAAAGCATGTCATCCACAATACAAACTGACACAGAATCCATTTTATAGCAAACATACAAATCAGGTGATCTGAATGCGACCAATTAGGAGCATGGGGCCGCCGACGGACCTGATAGAGAACTACCAGCCTAACATTTAAATTCACCACTATCCCTACCCCTCAAGGGGTGTGTATATCAAAAACCAGCCCCTCCGCATCAATACGGAAAATGGCAACTCACGCTGTCATCTGACACGCAGAGGGATGAGCGCGGCGAGACCCTCCGTCCTCCTCCTCCTCTCAAAACAAAACACACGTGATCCATCACGTGTGGTATGACGCGACGCCGCTTCCGCATCAACTCAGTGGCAACCGCGTCCATGCGTCTCCTGGCAATCAGATGCTCTGGTCTTGCAGGGAATTCAACCCCGCCCACCTACAGAGCTCCGGCAGCCAGCGTAACAATAACAAGGAGAGGGACATTGAGCATCCCTCACACTCACCCTCCACGTAGCCAGAAAGGACAGCGCCCCAGGGGGATTAGAAATAAGTCAGAGCTCCTGATTGGTCGCATTCAGATCACCTGATTTGTATGTTTGCTATAAAATGGATTCTGTGTCAGTTTGTATTGTGGATGACATGCTTTAACAGCTTGAAAAAGGGCAGTCTGGTTGCTTGATCCTCCTGGTTTTTATGATGAATTGATACTTTAATAAAAGAGCTTATTTCTTTAACTACAAATCATCTGCCTTCCCCCCAGGCAAAACTTTTTGTAACACACGGCCACCGGTGACCTAGGTCCAACTAACACCATTCAATGCAGCCAGCACTTCTGTGACTGAATGTATGGAGGTGCTCAGGTGGATGGTTTGGGACAAATGGAGAGATGTGGTCACATGTCACTGCAGGGCAAGGGGGTTGGGGGGAGGTTCCCCACCACTTGTAGGCACTACTGTGCATTTAAATATGACCCCCCCCCCCCCACTTAAGGACTCTCTGCACTGCTCTGTTAGGCGTAATTACTAGTGTTAGGCATAGGTGGGAGTGGATAAGTGTTAGGCATAGATATAAAGTGTAAGGCCCGGTTCACATTAGCATTCCTTGTCCGGATCCGCCTGATCGGATCCGGACCGTATACTGCACAAACGGAACGTACGTTCCGTATAGCAATGCAAAGTCTATGCGGACATTCACATGCGTACGTTCCGTACAGAAGGGAGCCGGATCGGATCCGGACTCTGGACACTTTTCCAACATGCGCTATTTTTCGGGTCCGGATCATCCGGCCCACGCACCTGGACCGGAGCCTGACTGCACCATCCAGAAATAGAAACCTATGGGGAACGGAAAGCACAGAACACACAGGATACAAACACCTGACGTTCTACCCCACTTCCTATGCGTATTCTAGCGGCCATTTTGGATGGGGACACATGAGCAGCAGTGGAGCAGCAGTGACTCGTGCTGGAGCGGTTTGACAGTATGCCAGAGGTGGAGGTGAGGCCTAAACAGCGGAGGACCTGATTCTACAGGTGCACCAGGTGCACCTTCTGCTGAACCCAACAATTTTTTTAAGTAATTTCGCTGTTTTTACCACACGGATCCGGATGGCAGCCGGATGCATGCCTGATGCAAACGGACCAGATCCGGATCGGAACCGTATGGTTCCGATCCGGATCAGTTCCTTATCCAATCCGGATCCGGTCCGTTTGCATGCCAAAACGCAAGTGTGAACGGGGCCTTAGTGTTAGGTGTAGGTATGGGGGTTAGTGTTTGGTATAGGTTGGGGTGAGTTAGTGTTAGGCATAGGTATGAAGAGTTAGTGTTAGATGTAGATATGTATGGGGTAAGTGTTAGGCATAGGTAGGGGTGGAGTACAAATAGTAGCAGAAGGTTGGCACTACAGTGTGAAGTGAGACGATCCACTTGATGGGGGGTGGCTATAACATGCGCTCTCTTTCTCTCTCTCTCTTTGCAGGTTAGTGTAGTGTGCTCTAGCATAGAGGGAACTGGACCATGTAGGAAGGAGTAGAGAAAGCTAGCACCGCTACAAAACACTGTTTATGCATAGATGATTGTGCATGGTAAATGCAAAAAACAAATGTCCATAGTGCTGGAACAACATAGACATACTGGTGAATGGAGAGGTATCACTATCGGTGGCGGTGGGTGCTGGATACAGTTGCCTGACAGCCGTTTCGCGCCCTACTGCGCTTCTACGGAGGTTGCCCACAGTCATGTTTAGGAGAACTCATGGAGAAGCATGCGATTTATTTGATCAGCTGATAGATTTGCAAAGCCCTGATTTGCTGTGATCACATCCTGCACATGACCATGACTAGCAAATCAGAGACATATCTATCACCTGACCAAACGGATCACATTCTTCTCCATGAACTCTCCTAGTCATGACCATCACTAATCTTCAAATGCATAACAGGAGGGCAAGAGATCTAGGTAAAGACAAGAAATAGAGCGCACTCAGAGAACCAGTGATAGGAAAGGCAGGGATGCCTGGAGTAATCTCACCTTAGAAAGTTGCTGGCAAGCCTGTACTGGTTTGTACAGAGGCTGCGTGTGTATCCCTCTGGCCGGGGACCAGGCAAGGTTTATTTGCTACGCACATTTCAAGAGGCAAGGTGCCTCCTGAAACACACGTAGCAAATAAACCTTGTTATAGCACACGGCAGCCACCATAGCCTTTCTTACATGCACCAGCGGTGCTCAGCAAGATTTCGGATATCCGAACTACCCAGATAATCCGAACTTTGTCCACTATCCGAACTTTGAATAGCAAGTCGGATATTTTTTTAAATCCGAATTGACTATCCGAGCAAACTCGGATTTCCCATCTGAAATCCGACATCTGGGCGGATGGTTTCTTCAGATATCCAAGCAGAAGCCAAAATCACCTTGAATGGCAAAAATACCTTTCGGGGAGAGAGAGAGAGAAAGCGCGAGAGCGAGAGAGAGCGAGAGAGAGAGACCTCCGAAAGGGGTTTTTGCCATTTGAAGAGACTTTTGGAAGCATTTTAAGCTATTTTCAGGATTTCAGGTTTTCTATCCGGATATCCAAATCCAGCCGGATATCCAGGATTTTGGGTTCGGATATCCGAGTTTACTTGGATACCAAAAAGTTTGGATTGGGATCCGGATATCTAAAAAAGGGTATCCGAGCACCCCTGACATGCACTACTACATTGACAAGTGTTAATCACTACTCCTAATCGCCTGCGAGTTGTTTATACAGCAACACAGAGCAACAGGGAGTTTTGGACATCCTCATTACTGCATTAACACTTTGCACTAGTGCAGCCTGCCATAGCCTGTGGTGCAGCAGCATAGTGCAGAACTTGCACACAGTCCAGGCAGAGACCTGCAAAGATACACCACGGATTTCAGCTCTGCCTTCCTTCGAAGGAGAATCTGGACACTGCCAAGCCTGGTCCCCGGCCAGAGGGACACATGTGCAGCCGCTGGACAAACCTATACAGGCTTGCCAGCAACTTTCTAAGGGGAGATTACTCCAGGCATCCCTGCCTCTCCTATCACTGGTTCTCTGAGTGCGCTCTATTTCTTGTCTTTATCCTAGATTTCACGGACACGGAGGTGGATTCTTAAAGAGCAGAGCCATTACACAAGCCTCACTGCTCGCTCCTTCTAGCCATAGAAGTACCTACCTACCTATACCATTGCAGGAGGGCAAGAGAGGCTCTGCCTTGCTTTATCAGGACAGAGGTGTAGAGGGAGCAAATCCAGCATCTCCATTGGGGATATCCCATTACTGGGGGCTCAGAAGGACATAAGAATCTATTGGGGAAATTAAACCTCTGGCATATAAACATTACTGGATAGACCAGTATTTATCATTTCGAGAGAGTTTTAAAAATGCAGCAAAAGTAATGCAATTATAATAATTTAACACAGAAGTGTGTATTCAGACTTACACAGACAGATGTCCACCAAAAAGACGATATAGACTAGCAGTTCCCTTAGTGTCGTTTTCACAAAAAGCTCCCGGTTTTCTGCAGTATCTTCAGTTAACGTTGTTCCCCAAAGTCCTATAAAAAAGTAAAACCAATAATAAACTTCTTGCGAATATCTCCATCACTATCAGATAAAAAGCAGGCCAGATAGAGCAAGCCTATGATTTTTTTCATATAAGAAAAAAATGCACTTCCCTAATCATAACTCTTAAAGGTCACATGAGGTAAGAATGAACTGATGACATCAACAATTGTATCTATTATCCTCCTCCTAAAAATGACTTTTTTTTAGATATCCCACAGTTTTATTTAATATTTAAGTCTACTTTTTAAGTTTTTACTGTTTCATGGTCTCTGCTCAATGGCACATTCTTTGAAGTATGCCAGAGTTAAAATCTATGAACTTTTGACCCTTTTTATCTCTTGCTCTAAGCAGTCATTTACTGCCAGGAAATGCTTTATGGCTGTAGTTCATCATCAGTGAGGGTTACTCTATAGTCTAACCCAGTCCCGACATGGAGAGAAACTGTCACTTGCATACCTGATTTTTTTCTCAGGCAGAGAAATAAAAAGGCATAGTAATTTTGTGCTTTCGCACTGTACATATACTCTGTACATGTCTATCTCAGCATGTCACTAGTCACCTCTTGTATTCGTTAACAGAATCATGTAAATCACCCACTTACTGTAATAAATGTCATACGGAACCTCTGGCTGTGCAGGAGGACACATTGACAGATCATCGGGACATCACCATTAGCAGGTCTTCTCCAGGTGGATGACATTGACAATGTAGTACACTGCCATGTTAAGAGTTACTGCTGCCGACACTGGGAACTTACAGTTTATTTAAGGAACCATGATAAATGCCAGCATGTATGGTGACATACTGCAGCAGTGCATGATTCCCTCCCATTGGAAACTGGGCCTCAGAGAAGTATTCCAACATGATAACAACCCCAAACACACCTCCAAGATGATCACTGCCTTGCTAATGAAACTGGGGGTAAAGGTGCTGGACTGGCCAAGCATTTCTCCAGACCGAAACCCTATTGAGCATCTGTGGGACATCCTCAAATGGAAGTTGGAGGAGCGCAACATCTCTAAATCCACCAGCTTCATCATGGAGGAGTGGAAGAGGATTCCAGTAGCAACCTGTAAACTCCATTCCCAAGAGAGCTTATTTAGCACTGGAAAATAATGGTGTGCTCACATCTACACACATTTCCAATTTGTATTTCTAGCATGAGACCACCCGACTTGAGTCCTCCAGCATGCAGTTTAGAAAAACAGCTTCCAGCCCAACAAATTTAAGACCAGTCTCCTGTATCATCCAGGGTGTAGTTGGTCTAGTGATAAGGAAATCCCTAGTGCTTAGTACATAGATGCAATTTTCCATCAGATTGATGGTCAAATCGATTATTTATGACTGGTCCAATCTGATTTCGGATTGTTTTTCTGATCGATTTTGTATAGAAGTGTTCAGAAAATTGTTCAGAACAATGATTGGAAATCAGATTGGGCCTTTCAAAAATAATCAATTCAACCGTCAATCTGATGGAAAATTGCATCGTGTGTACCAGGCATAAGACAAATTTTGTCAAGCGATCTGGAGTTAGATACCATCACAGCAGAACTTTATATAGAGTTTCCACTATTGAAGGGCTAATAGAGCAGTGCGGCGTATGCTTTCATATAACAGAACGATCTTCTGCTTCAAGGCTAATATTTTATTCTTCCCATTTCAAGATACAAGAGGGCTTAGGGGATTAGCAAGTGAAAGAAGACATTTATACAGCATGGGGAGAAGTTCCAAAGATCCTGGATCCAAAGCACACACATTTTCAAAGCAGGTTCTAGTACGTAGAGAATAGTTTGTCTTAATAACCTTGCGTACGAAATGGGATATTTGCAAATATCTAAAAAAAACAAAAACCCTTTCATTTAATTTAGGTGTCTACTTATTCTCTACAAGTGAGGCAAAAGATAGAACCCGTTGCTCCGTAACAAAATCATAATCACGCCAATTTTACCACAATTTTAATGTAAGTCAGTGGGAGCGTTTTCTTTTAACCACTTCGCCTCCAGACCTTGTTTCCCACTTATGGACCAGAGCAGTTTTGACAGTTTAGCTATGTCCTTATTTAATCAGAAATAACGTTATCCCTACTTAGGACACAGAAATGAAATATACATTGTTTTTTTCAAGACAAACTAGGCTTTCATTGTATGCCGTTTTTTTCCCTCGATTAATTTTGTTTTCGATGAATTTTAATGGGAAAACAAAGAAAAAAAATTGAAAAAACGTTTCTCAGTTTTACCAATTCCAGTTTAAAAATAAAAAGTGCTACTGTAGAGAAAAAAACACAAATCTTGTTTGACTATTCTTACTGCTTATCACAAAACTTAGATTATGTTCCGGTCACAATTTATGATGAAGATATTTGATTCTGAAATAATGCTACAGAGTGTATTTTTCACTATGAAATGAGAAAATAAAAGTATTTTTTAAAGGTAAAAATCAATCTCATTAGCTCAGGAAACATATATTCCCATTCACCAATTAGTGCTGCATCAGATAGTGCCAGAAATGTGCACAGGAGCAAGCCCAATCCTGCACAGCACTGCTTCTGCTACAAGACGTATATCTACTAACTTGTGGCTTAGATGAAGTCACAGAGGACGTATATCTACTGATTTGAGGCATAGATGAAGTCACAGAGGACGTAGATCTACTGACTTGTGGCTAAACTGGTTAAATGACCACTAGCGTTTTAACCACTGAGGGCTAGTTCACATTTGCGATTTTGTGGCTCAACATTTTGCGTTTCTACCATGATTTGGGATTATGATTCTGGTTCAATAGAACAAGAATCACAAAGCAAATGCCCCCAAAATGCTGCATGCAGCAAGTAATTAAATCGCAAAAGCTGCAGTGAGAATTTATCCATAGGGATACTTTGGCAGTTACCAAAGTGCCCAAGTGTGTACCAGCCCTCAGGAAGCATTGAGGGGCAGGAAAAGCTCTCTGAAAGTTCTCACAGTGTGTCTTCAGCCATACAGCATGTTTGTTCACAATGGTCATAGTCACATCTACAAGTGATAACCTTCAGCATGGTCTTATCACTGTCCTACTGGTCATCTCCTTCCCTCACCATATATTGTACGGACGTTCCCTCTGTTGTGTGGCCTTTCATGATGGCTCATATCTCTCTGCTAGCACAGAACATAAGCCGGTATCACTGCTAGCACAGACCTTCTCTGCTGATCTCCGCTAACAATACACCATCTCACGAAAAGCAACCTTTATGTCGCTGCTGTTGTTTAACTAAAGACCATTTAAAAGAGTTATGGGTTCAGTTATATGATACCATCAAGCCCATTATGAAAAAGAAACAAACTGAGGAAGAAATCATGGCAAATGGTGAAATCTGAGAGCTGCCTGTCTGTCTCATCCTCTACTTAAGCCGTGTACCAATGTTTGGAAATGTAATGGCTGTAATGAACAAACACTGCTGGAAAGAAGAAAGGTACTCTCAAAGCAACAAATTAAACCGTGGCGGTTCTTTAGTAGTGCAAATTAGACACAAGGTAAACATTTCCCCTCCCAGAGAGCTGGTGGAGCTACCTCCATAGCGGACAAAGCAGGCCTTATGGGTCTCAGAAGAGGGAGGGACTCATTGATGGCTACACAACACATCCCTGCAGGGCCGATTGTAGCCACTATGGGGCCCTCATCAAATATTACACAGCCCCCCCCCCCCCTGACCCACATCTCCCAACGCCTCCTCTCCTGAAGTGGCATTGGCCATCCCCTATGTCCCCCAAATCATATTAGGTGTTCCCCAGGGCCCCAGAGCTGGCTAGCGGACATCCCAGGTTCCCCTCGCCAAGTGAATAGTGGTCCCCAGGGGGCCCTGCAGAGTATTGGCAGCAGGGCAAACCCACCTGTCCAGCCGGCATGCTCCTCCTTCAGTCTCTGTGCTTCTGTCTTCATCCCTGTAGGGTACCTCTTCTTAGTGACCTGCCAGCCAGCGGGGATGAAGACAAAAGCACACAAACAGAGCCAGAGTTCACTCTGATCTACACCAGAGCCCTAAGTAGGTGATGAATCATCATTGGGGCATCAAAAAATCTTTATCTTGTACCGACAGGCTTACAGTAAATATAGTTGCAAATTCTTGCTCATCTATAAAACGAGCAGGAAAGAAGACTCCACAGATACAGCTGCTAATACTTGAACTGATTAACCCTTTAGCAACCAATTTATTTAGCGGCTTGCAAATGCTCCAGGCCAATTTATTTGAGCACATTTTTTTTTACATTTCTTATTTGTTACTTTTCCTTGCTATTAATTAGTACTGTTGTAATGTGTATTTACAGCCACTTGTCACTAGGGGGCCAATGTGAGACAATATCAGAGGACTTCTGCTATCGGTTTTCTATACTTTCTGCTAGCAGAGAGAGATCAAAGCATTCCATGAATTTATGGCACAAGGAGTTCTGTCTACTGAGGAAAAAAGCAGTGCACTATCTCAAACAAGATAATTCCTTCGAAGCTGCTAATGGCTTGAAGGTAGAAACATGTTCCTTCATTATTACATCTGGTTGTGACAACAAAATTAGGAAGAATAGAAATACATGCATCACCCAATCGCAGAGATGCAAAGTGAGGACAAAGTTGCAAGTACAGTAAAACCTCCGTTATCCAGAACTTAGTTAATCAGAAGTCACAACCAACCAGAAAAAAAAATCCTGGCGTTGCAGGTTGCATAAATCTATTTTTTCTCATTGTACACTTACAGTAATATACTTATATATATTGTAGTATGTATATCCCATATGGAAACAAAATGTCTAGGAATAAAAAAAGGCCTCTATGGATGAATAGAAAGGTTAGAGATAAAATGAAGAGGAAAAAGAATGCCTATAAGGTCCTAAAACAGGAGGGGTCCGAGGCTGCACTCAGCAATTACAAGGAGTGCAATAAAAATTGTAAAAAAGAAATTAGGCTGGCAAAGATCGAAGCTGAAAATCAAATCGCTAGGGATATCAAATCTAACCCAAAAAAGTTTTACAAGTACATCAACTCTAAAAAAAGAAAGGTTGACTGTATAGGACTCCTAAAGGATGAAGGTGGAAACTCAATGGTGGATGACCAAGGTAAGGCAGAGTTATTAAATGCTTTCTTTGCTTCTGTCTTTACAAAGGAAACAGCACTGTTGCAAATTACAGAGGCGGAAGAGTCTCAATCTTCTAACTGTAATATTAAATACTTAACGCAGGAAGAAGTAAAGGCAAGACTAAATAAATTAAAAATAGACAAGGCACCTGGCCCGGATGGCATGCATCCTCGAGTCCTAAGGGAATTAAGTTCAGTTATAGATAAACCCCTTTATCTTATCTTTTGTGACTCTCTTGCAACTGGCAGAGTCCCAGTGGATTGGCGTACAGCCCACGTTTTCCCATTATTTAAGAAGGGCAAAAAATCAGATCCAGGAAATTATAGACCTGTAAGCTTAACATCAGTTGTATGCAAACTATTTGAGGGGTTACTAAGGGATACTATACATGACTTCATAGTAGAAAATAATCTTATTTCTCAGCATCAACATGGGTTTACTAAAGACAGGTCCTGTTTGACTAACATGCTCAGCTTTTATGAGGTAGTGAATGCTAATATGGATATTGGGAATGCTGTAGATGTGATATACTTAGACTTTGCTAAGGCCTTCGACACTGTTCCCCACAAAAGTCTGGTGCAAAAGATGAGGATGCAAGGACTGGGGAAGAGTCTGTGTGCTTGGATAGGGAACTGGCTAATGGACAGAAAACAAAGAGTTGTGGTCAATGGATCATACTCAAAATGGGAGACTGTTAGCAGTGGGGTCCCACAGGGGTCTGTACTGGGTCCAGTGCTCTTCAATTTATTTATTAATGACCTAGTGGATACAGTAGTGAGCAATGTTGCTATTTTTGCAGATGATACAAAATTGTGCAGAATCATCAACTCTAAGGAAGATAGTGTTATATTGCAACAGGATCTGGATAGGATGGCTATATGGGCACATACATGGCAGATGAAATTCAATGTTGACAAATGTAAAGTCATGCATTTTGGTCGTACCAATGGTCTAACACCATACAAAATAAATGGGATACAGTTGGGAACATCAAACTTGGAGAAGGACTTAGGAGTACTCATCGACAACAAGTTAAATAATCGTACTCAATGCCAAGCCGCTGCAGCTAAAGCTAACAAAATTTTGGGATGCATTAAAAGGGAAATAAAAACTCGAGATGCTAGCATAATATTGCCCCTGTTTAACTCTCTAGTAAGGCCACATCTGGAATATGGAATTCAGTTCTGGGCACCACATTACAAAAAAGATATTGCAGTTTTAGAGCAGGTGCAGAGACGAGCAACAAAATTGATACGTGGGATGGAAGGTCTCACTTACCAAGAAAGGTTAGATAAACTGGGTTTATTTAGTCTAGAGAAAAGACGCCTTAGAGGAGATCTAATTAACATGTATAAATACATCAGAGGGCAATATAATAGCTTAGCGGATGAGCTTTTTGTCCCTAGGCCTTCTCAAAGGACTAGAGGACATGATCTGCGCATGGAGGAAAAACGTTTTAGCCATTTATTTAGGAAAGGGTTCTTTACAGTAAGAGTGATTAAGATGTGGAATGCATTGCCACAGGAAGTCGTTATGGCAAACTCTATACCTGCATTTAAAGGGGGCTTAGATGCTTTCCTTGCGTTGAATGACATCCATGGCTACAATTACTAGGTAATGCCAATGATGTTGATCCAGGGATTTTATCTGATTGCTATCTGGAGTCGGGAAGGAATTTTTACCTTGTAAGGGTTTTTTCGCCTTCCTCTGGATCAACAGGGATATGTGAGGGAGCAGGCTGGAGTTGTACTTTGTACTGGTTGAACTCGATGGACGTATGTCTTTTTTCAACCAAAGTAACTATGTAACTTCTGTTAACATTAAGTCTGTCCTGTGTCCTAATAGGTTTTTAATTACATTATTTCAACATAAATACAGAGTTTATGGTAAGTATACAGTGTGGCATATAGTACTTTTTTGGCCTATTTTTAACATTGACTCTCAAGCAACCAGAAACTACACTTATCCAGCATCAGCTAATCCTCGCTGCTGTCGAATAATGGGGATTTTACTGTATAATCCAAAGTTCAGGTCACCAAACTGCAGTGACATTTAGATAAGAATGACATGCCATTTGCAATCAAGAAGACATCTCTTCCCTCTGCCCAATTGCAGCCAGGTTTTTATCATCAGAACATGTGATGGGTGTTATCTGTCAAGTGAAAGGAATGGTCTCACCAAAAAGTTCTTCAGTGGCTTAAGAATATAATGTTAGTATATCGGTAGCTGCTACAGGGAACTTCATTCCAGCACATAGATTCATGCAGCAGATCCAGGAGGCCACTCAGCCTTTTTAATAATGTATGATTATACTGTATCTTATTTTTTTTCTTACCTCCAGTATATAGGATCTTCTAAAAAAATTAGCATATTGTGATAAAGTTCATTATTTTCTGTAATGTACTTGTTCTGCCCCAAGGACATAAAGTTCAGAAATTAAGAGTAAAATGTTCTGCAAAGATGTAATGTGAGTTATTGATATATATGAAAATACTATATATCCTGCATGTATGTTTAGAGTTGATGGTTATAGAGTTATAGCTCACCGAGCCCCCTAGTGGTCAGTCTTTATAATATTAGTAAACTGCAAGGGTTCTTGGGATAGAAAGTTGAACAGCATTGTGGGATTGATTCCACCATTTTAGAACCCTGTCTGTGAACTGTGAGGAAGCACTATCCACCATTAGAGATGGGAAGTTCGGATCTTTTCAATGATCCGGATGATTCGAATCGGATCATTGAAAAGATCCGGATCTTTGATCCGAATCTCGGATCATTTTACTACCGAAGCATTCGGGGTGAAATGACTAGCAGGACAGGTCTTTCCCTGCTGTGGACAGGAGAAGGGGAGGGGGCTGGACACACAGAGAAGGGGAGAAGATGGACAGAGGGCAGGGAGTGGACAGAGATGGGAGGAGGGACGAGCAGAGAGCAGAAATGTTTGCACACAATACCCACATGCAGCAATCATATGCTTTACATGTATTTCACCTATATGCTCATCTGTGTACTTTCCATGCAAACGTCGCACAGTGAAGGAAAGCATTCCCAGAAGATAAGTGCAGCTGTTTAGTGCTGAGTGCAGTGCAATCACAGTGCCTGCAAAGTTACTGAGCTGTGCTGAGCCAAAAGCTTCCAATGTGATCACTGAGCACAACTACGGAACAGACAGCCTATAATGGGCAGCACATTATAGCCAGTATGTGTGCTCTACACATATCTGGCAGTGGCACCGATGTCCCCTCTCTCTCATCTACCTGCTGTCCCTGCAAGGCTGCCTCGCATCCAACAGAGCGATCCATCTCAGCTCTGCTTCCAGGAGCCCGCTGCCCGCTGAGAGGGGGCGTGTCGCTCCTGGCCCCGCCCCTTTTGTGATCCGAATCGTTCATTTTGATGATTCGGATGATCGACTCATAAAATAGATTCGGATCAAAGATCCGAATCGTTCATGATCCGGACAACACTATCCACCATCTCTCCTCTTGTGGCAGCATTCTTGGTGAGTGACTTATTGCTTCTCACACCTAGTTATTGCTACAGCATCTACTCATAACAGAGACACTCTGTAGTATGTTTCTGCATTGTTAGATTACTCTGTGCTGTGTTCTTATACTGTCTGTCAGGAGCCTAAATGAGCACATGTATAATGCTAAACTGCAATATTGTTTATTAATGCATTGATTGTTGTAATCATTATATCTACTATGAGAGCCTTATTATACATTCATCTGTTTTCTAGTTTCACCGCCTGTGATTTCAATAAATACAAGACTACTTCAATCAGTCTCACTTATTGGGAGCCAGGAAGGTTTAGCTGCATGTCTTAGCTACACATAGGTCACATGTGTGGGGACAGAACAGTGAAACAAGAGCTGAAACACCAAGAGAGTGACAGATGACTACACAGAGGTCTGCTACTCCTATGCACTGAGCTGCACATGGCAACACAGCAACCCCTATACAGTCAAGTGCTGCAGTGAAACAGATATTTCTAGAGAGCGGTGCACCAAGCTGACTATACAGAGCCCTGCTACACTCCATGCAGTCTCCTGCATACAGCTATTGCAGTCTCTACACAATCTAGCACCATCAGTGAAATCTGACTACTCAGACCTGCTAACTAGTCACAGCAGCTACCTGCACGTGATCATCCAGCAACCCTCACATAGTCAAATATCTTCACCATCATGTCACAAAGTCGGGCATCTTTGACATCTTCACTTAAAACAAGATCCAGAGTCAGCGGATCTACTAAGTCATCTATCAGCAATGCAGCCGCCATCGCCCGTGCAAAAGTTGAAGCTGCAAAGGCACGGGCTGCGTTTGCAGAGCAAGAATTGCAAATGAAGAAAGAGAAGGCATCTATAGAAATGCAGAAAGCCATTCTAGAAGCTAATATGGAGAAACTTACAACAGAGAAAGAAGTTGCAGCAGCTACAGCTGAAGTAGAAGCCCTGGAAAGAGCCGCATCTCTTGGAAGTGAGTATAGAGCATGTAGCAACATACTCGGTGCAGATCTTGACCGCCAAGACTCGCTAAAGCGCACCTCAGAGTATGTAGAGCAACACTCCAGACAACACAGTGACTCTGATCTACAGCAAGAAACAAAACACGTCACTTGTGAGACAATTCTGATGCCTTATAATCCATCACTGAGAGATGACCAGAACCCTCAATTCTGCAAACAAGAGAATACTGATCAACATTACAACAGCTTGCAGAGAGAAACCCAGCCTCCAAATCAGCAGCAAGAATCCGTCTTCACTCCAAGGCAAGAGCATAGAAGCCAGGACGAACTTCCAATTCCTAACAGGTATGATCAAACACCACATTCTCACAATATCAATAAACCACCATCTAATCTTACTGCTAGCCAAGCCAGTATCGACTTTGCTAAATTCTTGGCCCGGCGTGAGTTAATCAGCAAGGGACTTGTAAAGTTCACTGATCGCCCAGAAGATTATAGAGCATGGCGATCCTCCTTTCAGAATGCAATCCAAGGTTTAGACTTGTCATATAGTGAAGAGATGGACCTCCTAGTGAAATGGTTGGGGAATGAGTCAGCTGAGCATGCTAAAAGGATCAGAACCATAAATGTAAATTACCCGCATACCGGACTCAGAATGATCTGGGCTAGACTTGAAGAGTGCTATGGCTCTGCAGAAGTAATAGAAAATGCATTGTTTAAGAGGATTGATGACTTTCCTAGAATTGCTAGCAAAAACTATCAAAAGCTCAGAGCAGTGGCGGACACAGCCAGCAGTGGGCCCCTGTGCAAAATTGTAATTGTGGGCCCAAAATATGGGCGTGGCTACAACCTGCGGCGCGCGAAGCGCGGCGCGGCAAAAATTAGTGGATAGAACCTGCGGCGCGTAGCGCCGCGGCAAAAAAATGGGCGTGGCAATGACCGGATGAGGGCGGAGCTAACTGTAACTTAAAGCGAACCCGGGGTGAGGGTTTATTTCCTTTTAAACAATACTAGTTGCCTGGCGGCCCTGCTGATCTATTTGGCTGCAGTAATAAACTGAATTACACCAGCAACAAGCATGCAGCTAATCTTCTCAGTTCTGACAATATTGTCAGAAACCCCTGACCTGCTGCATGCTTGTTCAGGGTCTATGGTTGAAAGAATAAGAGGCAGAGGACCAGCACGGCAGCCAGGCAACTGGTATTGCTTAAAAGGAGAGAAATATGGCAGCCTCAATATTATTCTCACCTCAGGTTCCCTTGAAAAGTGCAACGCAAAGACAGTGGGCCCAAGTTTTGGTGACCCTTTCCCCAGAAAATTCACATAATTGTGCAGGTTTTCTCAAGAAAATACACATATATGCCCAGAAAATACGTGCAATCATGTCGGCAGATATGCCCAGAAAATACGTGCAATCATGTCGGCAGATATGCCCAGAAAATACGTGCAATCAAGTCGGCAGATATGCCCAGAAAATACATGCAATCAAGTCGGCAGATATGCCCAGAAAATACGTGCAAACAAGTCGGCAGATATGCCCAGAAAATACATGCAATCAAGTCGGCAGATATGCCCAGAAAATACGTGCAAACAAGTCGGCAGATATGCCCAGAAAATACGTGCAATCATGTCGGCAGATATGCCCAGAAAATACATGCAATCATGTCGGCAGATTTGCGAAGAAAATACATGCAATCATGTGGCAGACCTGCCCAGAACATACACCTGCTAATATAAATAAAACAAAAACATTTACTCACCTGCAGCAGCAGACCTCCTGTCCCAGCCTCCATCCGGCGCGCAGCTCCCATGGGTGGTTGGGTGGATAGGTAGCCTAGTGGGTGGGTGAGTGGGTGGGTGGGTTGGTAGCCTGGTGGGTGGGTGGGTGAGTGGGTGGGTTGGTAGCCTGGTGGGTGGGTGGGTAGGTAGCCTGGTGGGTGGGTGGGTAGGTAGCCGGGTGGGTAGGTAGCCTGGTGGGTGGGTAGGTAACTAGCCCGGTAGGTAGGTAGGTAGCCCGGTGGGTGGGTAGGTAGGTAGCCTGGTGGGTGCGTGGGTAGCCGGGTGGGTGGGTAGGTAGCCTGGTGGGTGGGTTGGTAACTAGCCCGGTAGGTAGCCGGGTGGGTGGTTAGGTAGGTAGCCGGGTGGGTGGTTAGGTAGGAAGCCTGGTGGGTGGGTAGCCGGGTGGGTGGGTAGGTAGGTAGCCGGGTGGGTGGTTAGGTAGTTGGGTGGGTGGTTAGGTAGGAAGCCTGGTGGGTGGGTAGGTAGCCGGGTGGGTAGGTAGCCGGGTGGGTGGTTAGGTAGTTAGCCTGGTGGGTGGGTAGGTAGCCGGGTGGGTAGGTAGGTAGGAAGCCTTGTGGGTGGTTAGGTAGTCGGGTGGGTAGGTAGGAAGCCTGGTGGGTGGGTAGGTAGGTAGCTGGGTGGGTAGGTGGTTAGGTAGCCGGGTGGGTAGCTATCCGGGTGGGGGGCCCGACTCCTATCCTCCCTCCCTCCCTTCATTCCTCACCTCGGGGGGCCCCCTCCCGATATGCGCGGCGGGAGAGCGAGCGGCAAATGCAGGAAGTCTTCAGGGCTCTCCAGGCATCCGCTAGAGGCCCAGCCGCTGAGTCTCCAATATGTCTCCAACTGGAGACATATTGGAGACCAAGCGGCTGGGCCTCTAGCGGATGCCTGGAGAGCCCTTCCTGCATTTGCCGCTCGCTCGCTCTCCCGCCGCGCATATCGGGAGGGGGCCCCCCGAGGTGAGGGAGGGAGGGAGGATAGGAGTCGGGGGGCCCCCCGGGAATAAAATAATAAAAAAAAAAAAATATAAAAAAAAAAAAAAAAATACTTAATGGGCCCCTGAAGAAAACGGAACTTCAGGGGCCCTCGTGCGGCGGCACGGCCTGCACGGCCGTATGTCCGCCCCTGGCTCAGAGAACTCAGCGATTTGCTAATGGAATTACAAGTTGCCAAAGCTGAAGGGGATCTTTTAGGACTTGCATTCCTTGACACAGCCAGAGGTGTCAACCCTATAATACAAAAGTTGCCATTCAATCTCCAGGAACAATGGATTAGACACGGCTCTAAATATAAGGAAACTCATAGTGTACCATTTCCTCCATTCATGGTTCTTGTGGACTTTGTATACCATCAAGCAAAAATTAGGAACGATCCTAGCTTTGATCTATCGCTGTCATGTGCTGCTCCACCAGGACTCCAACCTCGCAAAGCACCAGTGACAGTGCGCAAAACTAATGTTTCACCTACAAATACTTTTGACAGGACTTCGAGTTCTTCTCGCCCACAAGACAAAGTAAAAGATCCAAGTAAGCAGTGTCCCCTGCACAGAAAGCCTCACTCCCTCTTGAACTGCAAAGGTTTCAGAGAGAAGCACATAGAAGACCGCAAAGCCTTTCTCAGGGAACATCACATCTGTTATAAGTGCTGCTCATCTACATCTCACCTCGCTAAGGATTGCAAGTTTAGTGAGAAATGCACAGAATGTGACAGCCCAAGTCACAACACAGCTCTGCATCCTGGGCCTGCACTATGGACTGTACAACATGCCAGAAGTGTCAGTGAGCCTCATGAGGAGGAGAGCAACACTGCCTCGGATACATCAGCAGTTACTGCCCAATGTACTGAAGTTTGTAAGGGACTCATAGAAGGGAAGTCCTGCTCAAAAATCTGCTTAGTCTGGGTTTATCCAGAGGCTAATAGAGAGAAAGCAATTAAAGTTTACGCAATCCTGGATGACCAAAGCAATAAGTCCTTAGCTAAATCAACCTTTTTTGACATGTTCAACATTGAGGGTCCTAGTTCCCCCTACTCTCTAAAGACTTGTGCAGGCACATCGGAGACGGCGGGGAGGAGAGCCACTGGTTACCTAGTTGAGTCCATGGACAATAAGACATGCTTATACTTGCCAACTTTAATTGAGTGTAACCAGATCCCTGACAACAGGTCAGAAATACCCACACCGGAAGCAGCAGTACACCAACCCCACTTGAAACGTATTGCCCACCGCATACCAAAACTTGACACCCAAGCTCAAATCATCTTGCTCCTTGGGAGAGACTTGATACAAGTACACAAATCAAGAGAACAGATTAATGGCCCTCACAATGCTCCATATGCACAGAGGCTTGACCTAGGGTGGGTCATAATAGGAGATGTCTGCATAGGACGTGTACACAGACCCACTTCTGTGAATAGCATGCTCACTAGCATGTTACAAAATGGACGTCCTTCTTTATTCCATCCTTGCCACAATCATTTCCTGGTTAAAGAACTGCCTTACAGCACCAATCTGCCCTGTCCTGCCATTTGCTCTTCCTGCGACAACCACATAGCTGACAGTGACCAAAACCATCTAGGGTGCACTGTTTTCCAGAGAACACCACAAGACAATCAGGTGACAACATCTCATGAGGACAGATTGTTTTTGAAATTAATGGAACAGGAAATGGTCAAAGACAAATCCAATAGCTGGGTCGCACCTCTTCCCTTTAGACCACAACGACAACGTCTGCCTAATAACAAGGAACAAGCTTATAAACACTTCACCTCCCTTAGACACAACTTTCAGAGAAAACCAGAGATGAGAGTTCACTTTAAGTTTATGGAAGATTTTCCTTCTCAAGACCACTCAAATGATCTAAAAGACTTAGCAACTGACACTATTCCAGTACAACGTAGTCTCGGACTATTATGGGACCTAACGTCGGACACCTTTACTTTCCAAGTCAAGAATGAAGAAAAACCCTTCACCCGTAGAGGTGTACTCTCTACCATAAACAGCCTGTATGATCCTCAAGGGTTTGGATCCCCTGTTACTATCCAAGGCAAAGCATTACTCAGAGACCTAAGCTGTAAAACTTTAGACTGGAAAATAATTCAGAATCCTATCACAGACAGTATTATCATAGTAAGGTCACACATCCCAGCAGAGGCCAATATCACAAAAAATGGCATCATCCTAGCCTACAGTCCTGGCCAAAAGTTCTAAAACTGTCAAAAATATTGGAAATTAGAAAAGGTGGTGTTTAAGTTTTTATAATAGCAATTTGCATATACTCTAGAATGTTATGAAGAGTTTTCAGATGAATTGCATAGTCCTTCTTTGCCATGCAAATTAACTGAATCCCAAAAAAACCTTTCCTCTGCATTTCATTGCGGTCATTAACCTCCCTGGCGGTAAGCCCGAGCTGAGCTCGGGCTATGCCGCGCAGGGCGAGATCTCAGCCCCTGGTGGGGCGATTTTCATTCTGTAAATTGCTGTGCGCGCAGCCAGCACTTTGCTAGCCGCGCGCACAGCTTGATCGCCGCCGCTCTGCGGCGATCGGCCGCACGCAGCGGCTGAAGAGGGCCCCCGCCAGAGCCCTGCGCTGCCCGGATCAATGAGTTCCGGGCAGCGCTATGGGCTGTATCGGGTGTGCCTGACGTCAGGACGTCGGCTGACGTCCATGACGTCATCCCGATCGTCGCCATGGCGACAGAAGAAGCCAAACAGGGGAACGCGTTATATACGCGTTCCCCTGTTTGCTATAGATGCCGGCGACGATCGGACTAGAGGGCCACATGCGCCCTCTAGTGGTGTTTCATGTAGCTACCACTCTGGTAGCTTTACATGAAACATTAAAAAAAAAAAAAAAAAATTGGAATTCTGCAATTTTTGCAGAAAAAATTAACCACCAAGGAGGTTAAAGGATCTGCTAAGATCATTTCAGTAATCGTCTTGTTAACTCAGGTGAGAATGTTGATGAGCAAAAGGCTGGAGATCATTAGGTCAGGCTGATTGGGTTAGAATGGCAAACTTGACATGTTAAAAGGAGGGTGATGCTTGAAATCATTGATCTTCCATTGTTAACCATGGTGACCAGCAAAGAAACGGATGTAGCCATCATTGCGTTGCATAAAAATGGCTTCACAGGCAAGGATACTGTGGCTACTAAGATTGCACCTAAATCAACAATTTATAGGATCATCAAGAACTTCAAGGAAAGGGGTTCAGTTCTTGTTAAGAAGGCTTCAGGGCGTCCAAGAAAGTCCAGCAAGCTCCAGGAACATCTCCTAAAGAGGATTCAGCTGCGGGATCGGTGTGCAACCAGTGCAGAGGTTGCTCAGGAATGGCAGCAGGCAGGTGTGAGCGCATCTGCATGCACAGTGAGGCGAAAACTTTTGGAAGATGGCCTGGTGTCAAGAAGGGCAGCAAAGAAGCCACTTCTCTCCGAAAGAAACATCAGGGACAGATTGATCTTCTGCAGAAAGTATGGTGAATGGACTGCTGAGGACTGGGGAAAAGTCATATTCTCAGATGAAGCTCCTCTTTGATTGTTTGGGGCATCTGGAAAAAGGCTGTCAGGAGAAAAGGTGAGCGCTACCATCAGCCCTGTGTCATGCCAACAGTAAAGCATCGTGAGACCATTCATGTGTGGGGTTGCTTCTCATCCATGGGAGTGGGCTCACTCACAATATATATATATATATATATATACACACACATACATACATACATACATACATACATACATACATACACACATTTTTTTTCCTCTCTCTCTCTCTATTAGGTATCCAGGTGCCCCCCCAGCAGGAGGGAAGACAACGCAGAGAAGGGGAAGTGGTAGCAGCCTAGAGAAGAGGAAGTGATAGGCACAGCGGCGGGGAAGGGGGGGATGTCTCTCCCCTTCCTTCACCTTAGGGCTCCCCCTCCCTCGCTCCCCCCCTCCAGAATCCAGATATCAGTGTCAGGCCAGCGGCAAAACACTTACTCTATTCCCGGCGCGGCTGATCTGTACGCCGCTACTCTGGTCTAGACTAGACCAGAGTAGCGGAGAACATATCTCTCTACGCGCCGGAATAGAGTAAGTGTTCTGCCGCTGATATCTGGATTCTGGAGGGGGCAGCGAGGGAGGGGGAGCCCTAAGGGGAGGGAAGGGGGAGGGGAGACGTCCCCCCTTCCCCGCCGCTGTGCCCATCACTCCCTCTTCTCTGCGTTGTCTTCCCTCCTGCTGGGTGGGGGGGGGGGGCACCTGGCTACCTATTCTGGGGACTACTATACCCCTGGTTACATATACTGGGACATATACCCCTGGCTACATGTACTGGGACATATACCCATGGCTACATGTACTGGGACTTATACCCATGGCTACATATACTGGGGACACATACCCCTGGCTACATATACTGGGCACATATACCCCTGGCTACATATACTTGGGACACATACCCCCTGGCTACATATATTGGGGACACCTATACCCCTGGCTACATATACTGGGGACACATACCCCTGGCTACATATACAGGGGACACATACCCCTGGCTACATATACAGGGGACACCTATACACCTGGCTACATATACTGGGGACACCTATACACCTGGCTACATATACTGGGGACACCTATACACCTGGCTACATATACTGGGGACATATACCCCTGGCTACATTTACTGGGGACACCTATACCTCTGGCTACATATACTGGGGACATATACCCCCTGGATACATATACTGGGGACACCTATACCCCTGGCTACATATACTGGGCACATATACCCCTGGCTACATATCCTGGGGACATCTATACACCTGGCTACATATACTGGGGACATATACCCCTGGCTACATATACAGAGGACACATATACACCTGGCTACCTAATCTGGGGACACCTATAGGCCTGGTTACTTTCACTGGGGACACCTCTAGACCTAGTTACCTATACTGGAGCACCTATTTTGGGGGGACTGCTGCCAGATTAACTGTATTTTTGGGGAACTGCTGCTGCCATATTAAGTGTATTTTGGGGAACTGCTGCCAGATTATATGTATGTTGGGGGAACCACCGCTGCCAGATTATGTCTATTTTGGGGGAACCATTGTCATATTATCTGTATTTTTGGAGGAACCTCTGCCAAATTACATGTATTTTTGGTGAAATGCTGTCAGATTACATGTATTTTGGGGGGAAACACTATGGGAGAGCTCAAACTTCCCTGGCAGAGCTTTTACACCACTGCTAAGGTCATGTATATGTAGCATCTCACAAGTTTGCCTCAGGTGACGAAAAAAAATTCTAGAACCGGCCCTGATTGTGAGTCCTCTTTTTTTCTGTGTTAAAGCTGCCACAGTAGATCTTGCCTCCCTCAGAAGTTGCTCTCACATACTGAACTAACTCTGAGAATCCTTGTCTCCTGTTTTAGAAGGAAATGTCTCCTTAATAAAATGTTTGAGACCGTTCTGCATGATTCCCAGAACCCTTCTAAGATTTCTCTTTCAGACACTATTGATAAATTTATCCCTGTGATACCTAGCGCTGCTGCACTTGTAATTTTGGTAGCAGCCATAGTGCT
This sequence comes from Hyperolius riggenbachi, assembly GCF_040937935.1. Taxonomy (NCBI): domain Eukaryota; kingdom Metazoa; phylum Chordata; class Amphibia; order Anura; family Hyperoliidae; genus Hyperolius; species Hyperolius riggenbachi. The sequence continues at coordinate 34,683,914 of NC_090655.1, read as the reverse complement.
GCCTTTGCTGCTTTTATAAAGTTTCTAATCATGGAAATGGGCATTCAAAAGAAAACCAAATCATTGTTTGCCAGCATCAGCGCAGCCATAGCTATGCATGTTTCTCCTGTGAAATAATTTTTCCCTACCTTTTACAGAAGGCAACCAAAATGCTTGTACAGGCTCTAATCATATCCCGTCTTGACTACGGTAACACCTTACTCTGTGGTCTACCAAAAAGCAAGCCGGCACCTCTCCACTCCAGTCCCTACTAAACTCTGCTGCCCATCTCCTCCCACTGCTGTGAGGCAGCCCTTTTCTGCCAATATCTCCATTGGATACCAATTACCCAAAGGATCCAGTTTCAACTCCTCACGCTACCATACAAAGGCCTACACAAGTCACCTCCATACATTTCCTCAACTTCCAGATACCATCCCACCCAGAACCTTTGCTCCTACCAGGGGACCCTTTTTGTCCTCTAGCTTGGTCACCTCCTCTTACTCCCGGCATACAGGATTTCTCAAGAGCATCCCCTCTCCTTTGGAACTCTCTCCCATAGCCTGTCCATCATCTTCCGAGCCTGGAAACTGTCAAACATACTCTCAAAACACACCTTTTAAGACGAACCTATAATTTGCTGTAGGAATGGAGGCTTACAGCTTCATCTGTTAACTCCTGAGTCTCCTTCCCTATAGTTTCAACCCCACTACCCTCAAGATTGTAAGCCCACAAGGGCAAGGAGGACCTCCTCTTAGTATTGATTTATTTTTTTTGCTGTAATTTCTCATATAAACATGAACCAATTTTAGTGATCTCTCAAACCACACAATAACTATGTATATATTTGTACTTGCATTGCGGGATGTCTTGATTACACAGTTTCTTGAACTTCTCATGTATATATGTTCCCCAATATTGGCTTTGTACTATGTACAGCACTAGGGAAGATGTTGGCACTATATAAATAAAAATAAAAATATTATGCGTGGGAACACAATAACTCTGGATCAACAGGGATATGTGAGGGAGCAGGCTGGTGGTGTTCTTTATTTTCTGGTTGAACTCAATGGACGTATGTCTTTTTTCAACCCAAATAACTATGTAACTATGTAACTAATGTGAAGCATGTAACTACCAGGCCCTTAGTAACTGCTTTCTGACCGCCTAACTCAGGATGGCAGCGGGAGAGTGAGGAACAAGCGTGAGCTCCCGTCACTTTACACAGTGGGCCCCAGCGATCAGCCTGCCAGCTGCTGATCAGTGCTGACAGGCTTTTTTCCCCCGTAATAGATAAAGTATTTATATAGCGCTGACATCTTACACTGCGCTGTACAGAGCATAGTCTTGTCACTTAAATGTCCCTCAGTGAGGCTCACAATCTAATCCCTGCCAAAGGCATATGCTATGTATGTATCGTGTAGTGTATGTATTGGAGTGTAGGGCCAATTTGAGGGGGAATAACTTTTTTTTTGTTGCAAAAATATGTCTTTTTTGTTTAATGAAAAAAAAACCCTAAAATAGCAGCCAGACTGCTAACCAACCAACCCCGTCACTGCCACATAACGCCAGTCCTGCACTCCCCTTCACTGGCTACCTATAGAGTGGAGGGTCCTATTCAAGATCGGCCTACTGACATTTAAATCACTGAATAATCTGGGCCCAGGATACATGAAAGATATGTTGCAGCTACGTAGCAATCCCCGCATTCTCAGATCCACAGGTTCTAATAATCTAGTCATACCCAGAGTCCACTTGGAATCTTTTGGTCCCAGAGCCTTCTGTCATGCCGCCCCTACGTTTTGGAACTCCTTACCTCAACAGATCAGGACAGCTCCATCCCTGGACGTGTTTAAATCCAGACTGAAAACCCACCTGTTCAGTTTGGCATTTGCAGAACTATAACTTTGGTTGTGTGAATACTTCATCCTACTACCAATTATTGAATCTGAGAGAGCCTAAGCGCTTTGAGTCCTATGGGAGAAAAGCGCTATAGAAATGTTATTGTATTGTATTATAAATACCACCAAAATAAAGCTCTATTTGGTAGAAGAAAAGGAGGTAAAATGCATTTGGGTGCCAAGTTGTACAACCGAGCCGTAAACAGTTAAAGTTGTGAAGTGGCGAATTGTAAAAAATGGCCTGGTCACTAGGGGGGTATAAACCTCTAGGGCTCAAGAGGTTAATCTACATTTTTTTCCTAGCTGATATTCACACTGTATCAAGAAAATGTCTGAAGCCACCAGCGACCAAGAAAATATTCAGGAACATTTGTACAATTCTTTTTCACCTACTTTTTGGTGCTTTTCCAGTTGCAGAGTGCTGATAAGTTATTTTAAACAGAAAATGAAAAATGATCCCAGGGAGAAAACTGAGGAGAAAAAGTGAATTAAGGGCCCCAGACTTGAAGTTGACTATTCGTCTGGCCCACCTCCCAGGAGAAATCTGTGAGAAGAAGGGACGGCTGCACATACTGGACTGGCTGCTCAAGCACTTTAATATTACCTGGTGAGAGGAAAGGACCTATACGACCAGCGCTATACACAACACATTAAAGCGGACCCAAATTAAAAATACAAGATTTCAAAAATAAAATCTATTTTCTAAATTATAATAATAAATAGCAGCATTTTTTCAGCGGCACGATGACAAATATAAAATATTTTACATTTATTGGAGGAACCCCTCCCTTCCTTTCATATTGCCGGGACAGAATCCGGCAGACTGGTGGAGTAGGAGGTGTCTGGCAATGGAGGAATTGCTAATGGCTGCCACCTGTATAACCCTAGTTATGCAAAGAGAAGGGTGAAGCATACACTGAAATGCACATAGGCTTGAAGGAGTGTTTATTTATCTTTGTATGTGTCAGAGTGGTGCAACTAAATATTTGGAATGAAAAAAATGTTTGGTTTGGGTCCGCTTTAAAGGGGACCTTCAGCCTAAACATACTGTCATTAAGTTACATTAGTTATGTTAATTAAAATAGATAGGTAATATAATCTCTTACCCACCCTGTTTTAAAAGAACAGGCAAACGTTTGTGATTTCATGGAGACAGCCATCTTTGTCATGGGGGCAGCCATCTTTTTTGTGGAAAGAAGGTGACAGGGAGCATGAGACACAGTTCCAACTGTCCTGTTTCCTGATCACCCCTCCCAGCTTTGCGCAATAGGCTTCAAATCGCAAAGAAGTATATTAATATACTTTTTTAAAATTATGGGCTTGTAAATAGTGATGGACGCAAATTGAAAAAAAGCACCTTTATTTGCAAATAAAATATCGGTGCCATACATTGTGATAGGGACATAATTTTAATGGTGTTATAAGCGGGACAAATAGGCAAATAAAATACATGGGTTTTAACTACTGTATTCATTTCAAACTATGATGGCCAAAAACGGAGAAATAATGATTTTTTTTCTATTTCTTTCTTAATATTCCTGCTAAAATTGATTTAGAATAAAATAATTTTTAGCAAATTGTATTACCCAAAGAAAGCCTAATTGGTGACGGAAAAAACAAGATATAGATCAATTCATTGTGATGAGTACCGTATATACTCGCAAGCAAGCCGAATTTTTGACCCCCCAAAAGTGGGCCAAAAGTTGGGGGGGGTCGGCTTGCTTGCGAGTGATGTGCCAGCATGGGTAGGTGGGTGGGCGTGGTAGTACCCCTCCCCGCTCCCCCCGCGGCCGCCGCTGCTATTACCTTAGGCGGCGCCGCTTCCTCTATCCCCGTCCTGCTCCGGTACCTGACTCACAGCAGCGCGCCCCTCGGCTGCTGCTGTGATGACGGAAGAAACCATAGAGAGCGGTTCCCATAGTAACGGCATCGCCGCTACAGGAAGCCGCTCTCTATGGTTTCCTCCGTCATCTCAGCAGCAGCCGCCGAGGTGCGCGCTGCTGTAAGTCAGGTACCGGAGCAGGATGGAGATAGAGGAAGCGGCGCCGCCTATGGTAATAGCAGCGGGGAGAGCGGGGAGGGGCACTAACAACCTACCCACCCACCTACCCATACTGGGACTATACTGGGGCACTATGCTAGCCATACTGGGGCACTATGCTAGCCATACTTGGGCACTATGCTAGCCATACTGGGGCACTAGGCTAGCCATACTGGGGCACTAGGCTAGCCATACTGGGGCACTAGGCTAGCCATACTGGGGCACTAGGCTAGCCATACTGGGGCACTAGGCTAGCCATACTGAGGCACTATGCTAGCCATACTGGGACACTATGCTAGCTATACTGGGACACTATGCTAGCTATACTGGGACACTATACTAGCTAAACTGGGCACTTTACTAGCTATACTGGGGGACTACCTACCTATACTGGGCACTATACTAGCTATACTGGGGGACTACCTACCCATACTGGGCACTATACTAGCTATACTGGGCACTATACTAGCTATACTGGGACACAATGGGGGGGATCACGCGGCCAGCATTTCCTACCCCCGGCTTATATGGGGGTCAATCATTTTTTCCTGGTTTTCCAGGTAAAAGTTGGGGGGTCGGCTTACATGCGGGTCGGCTTGCTTGCGAGTATATACGGTAGTGATAAAGTTATTGGCAAATGAATGGGAGGTGAAAGTTGCTCAGATGCAAAAAATAAACAACCCTGTCGGCTTAAGTGGTTAATGTCTCATTTTCACACTTGGACCAAGAGGAATGATGCAAGGATTGTCCAGCCAAAGCAGAAGGAAGAACCCATTCCCAACTAATAAGGCTTTAGGGAACAAGATTAAATTATGATTTTCATTTAATCCTAATTCCCCAAGGAATTATGTACAGACGATTAACTTAACTCTTTTTGTAAAAGCAATTTATTTTATGTCTACCCTCTGCTCACAGTTGGAACCGTGAGTAGTACAACATTCTCAGTACATCTTATTTCTTCATAGTGGGATCATCATTATTTTGAGTAAATCTTAGATTTGGAAGAGGTTTTATGTTCCTGGAACCATACTTTCATAATTTGTAAATGTTTGCTAATGTAATATGACATAACAAATGGTATGACATGGGCAGAAAATGGCATACATAATATACAAGGCACAAAATGTAATGGGGTCTCTTACACTAAATACTTTGCACCAGGGTCAGGCCGAGGCAGAGGCGAGAGAGGCTCCAGCCTCAGGGCGCAGTGTAGAAGGGGCGCACAACTCACTCAGCTATCATTCCCCTACTGTGTTTGAAGCAGATAGAAATAAAAAAAGGGGATACATGGCAGTGACTGCAGGCCAGATAACTAGAGATTAATTTGTTAGGGTGGTTGAGAGCCTTGGGGCGCCTCTTAGTTTAATAGCAATCAGTGTGTGAAGGCTTGTGGTGAGAGGGATGGAGGGGCGCACCTTGATCTTTATGTTTCACTGCACACAGCGCACAGGGAAGCTGCTTTGTGTGCGGGCTTGTGATAATTGAGGTCAAATATCCTTCCGACCTCAATTAACACAAGCCCGCACACAGCACAGCTACCCTGTGCAGTGAATCATATATGGACCTAAAGCTGCAAGTGGAGGGGGCGGAGTTAAGGATGCGCAGAGCGGAGAAAGAACTGCCACTTCCTCCCTGCCCATAACGGACGCCAGAACGGGGGCCAATGGGAGTACCAAGTCAGGGGTACTTTAAATGTTGCAATGACTGCACAAATCGATCCTCTTCAACCTACTTTAATGTAGCCAAGACATCTTCAGTTTACTTTTGATTCCACCATGCCAATCATATTCTCTGTAGTCTTACTGTCTCATATCAGTAAAGGTAGTGTGTCCCTTTTTTATATTAAGTGCACAAGCAGACTTCTACTGTATATACCCCTTTCACATATCAGCAGTACCAGGCAGTCGTCCCCCCCCCCCCCCCCCCCCCACAAGGAAGTAACACAGAACCAGAAAAACACCCGCAGCACACCGTATGACCATAAAATCCAGGTAACTTTATTGATACATCCAACAGACAGAGTTGCACCTGACGCCTTTCAGACACACAGGTCCTTAGTCATAGCCCTTTTCTAGATCGTTTATGGTCAAGGATCTGCAAATTTTACACCTAATCAGAAGTACTCAACTGGACTCAAATGAGAAACAAATCTGTAGATTTATCTCATGTCATCTCTTTAAATTCCCAGTAGAGCATCTGTCATTATTCATCATGATACATGAATTTAGACTAGGTTTATTTGTCTAGCCACATATCTATCTTCAAATCTGGTTGCTTAGCAAATCCCTGCAGCCTTGAATTATTTCTCCATCTTGAAAAAGGACAGAATAGGATAGAGTGTTTTGTATGACTAAGGTGAAAACTTAAAACATAAAATAAAGTACCGAACTCCGAACGACAGTAGAATTTAATCTACAGATGGAAAAACTATTCTTGACTAGAGAACGACCAGGCACACCGACTAATTACCTTAAAATAGACTGGGACAATATAATAATAAAACTAACATACCGTAATAATAAAACGAATAAAGGCAACAACATAAAACATAGCAGGACAACCTAAAGAGTATTGATCACCTACCAACATACTAGCCCCCCTTCCTTCCCATCCCACTGACATGCAGGCTTCTAAAAGGCTGCTGGCCTCACTCAGGGACAACTTCTGCCTCGAGGAGTGAGAACGAGTAGCACATTTAAACAAACATTCATCAAACAACAGGAGATTGAAGGTCACGACCCAAGTCTAAACAAACCTTCCAGGACCTTCCAAATACTAGCTTCCCCAGGTAAACATTAGTTAGGAAGTTTAAACCAAACTACACCTGCTCCACACAATTTAAACCGATAGAGCCCAGAGAGACTCAGCGTATAACCAATTGAGGTGACACATCAGGGCTACAAGTACGTGATAAAGCATGTCTCTATATTTCAAGGATACCACTGTTCTATTGACTCTTATATCTATGTGTTTAGTGTGTTTTCTTGTTCTGTTGATATGTTACAATTATTACCATGCTAATCGGCATTCGTTGATGCTACTGGTTTGCATCAAAAATTTTCAATAAAAACGATTGGAAAAACAAAAACAAAAACAAAAAAAAAAAACATAAAATAAAGTTACTGCTTTATGTACTGTATTTTTTGGACTATAAGACTCACTTTTTCTCCCCCAAAGAAGGGGGAAAAAAGTCACTGCATCTTATAATCCAAATGCAGGGAGTTCCTGACTTGTAAATTGCTTGCCAATATAAACCTCCAACCCGTCGCAATGTCGGGGATTCCCTGTACTGTGCCCATGCAGAGGAGGACACAAGGGGAACAAACGGAGCACACGAAGGAGCATAGACGAGGACACAAGGACGACACAAAGGGGCATAGAGGAGGACACAAGGAGGACACAAAGGGGACACAAAGGGCACACAAAGGGGCATAGAGGAGGACACAAGGGGGACACAAAGTGGCATAGAGGAGGACACAAAGGGGCATAGAGGAGGACACAAGAAGGACACAAAGGGGCATAGAGGAGGACACAAGGGGGACACAAAGTGGCATAGAGGAGGACACAAAGGGGCATAGAGAAGGACACAAACGGGCATAGAGGAGGACACAAGAAGGACACAAAGGGGCATAGAGGAGGACACAAGGGGGACACAAAGTGGCAGAGAGGAGGACACAAAGGGGCATAGAGGAAGACACAAGGAGGACACAAAGGGGCATAGAGGAGGACACAAGGAGGACACAAAGGGGCATAGAGGAGGACACAAATTGGCATAGAGGAGGACACAAGGAGGATACAAAGGGGCATAGAGGAGGACATAAAGGGGGCACAAAGGAGCATAGATGAGGATACAAGGAAGACACAAGGAGGACACAAAGGGACATAGAGGAGGACACAAAGGGGCATAGAGGAGGACACAAAGGGGCATAGAGGAGGACACAAATTGGCATAGAGGAGGACACAAAGGGGCATAGAGGAGGACATAAGGGGGGCACAATGGAGCATAGACGAGGATACAAGGAAGACACAAAGTGGTATAGAGGAGGACACAAGGAGGACACAAAGGGGCATAGAGGAGGACACAAGGAGTACAGAGGCAGACAGAGAAGGACACAAGGTGGACAGAGCAGGACACAGGGAGACACACGAGGTACAAGGGGGCATGAAGTACAAAGGGGGCATAATCCACAAGATGCTCCTTCACCATGGATGCACCAGGTTTAGTATATATATTTCCCCTGGTTTTTGTCCTCTAAACCTGGTGCAACTTATGGTCAGTGGTGTCTTATAGTTCGAAAAATACAGGTAAGCCTTGTGTTATGGTGGCGGACAACATGAGCAAGAAGTTGTTCATATACCTGGACCGTGACCCATTATTCTGCCTATATGAATTAATCTCGTCATACTACCTTCCTAAGCGGCCATCAACATACTGGTGAATGCGGGGACTACTGTGATATCCCCATTGCCATCTAGGAGACTGGATGATACTAATCCCTATTAAGCTTGAACATGTGATCTGTTAAAATGATTTAAAAAGAGACTTCTGCAAATATACTCAATTTGGGATTTTAGCTTCCCTACTGAGATCTGTTATCACTGAAAATTCCAAAGTGTTTTCAGTTTGGTTATACAGGTTAACAAAATTGATCATTGTTAAAGAGGAGCTGTTAGGTATAAGGTCTCAGAGAAAATAAACACATATATCAGTAGCTAAAGATTGGCTGTACTTACATTACATATGCATTTCACTGTCCACGTTTGGATTTCACAGAATTTGTATATTGTATATGCAGAGATAGATGCTCCTGACAGCTCATGGCAGGCTCCATGTTTTTCTGTCAAATGTGTCGTCATGTCCTGCCTGCTTCCTGATCACAGAAAAGCTGGTACTAAATAACACAGTGTGCAGTGAATATTAATGAGCCATGTGGCTAGGAACAATAGCTGACTCCTGCAGTGTACTCTGCCCGAGATTTATCAGTGCTACGCGCTGGACTGATTACACAAGCTGCTGTAACGTCTCATTAGCAGCCGAGGGGAGGGCCCCAGAATGCTTTGCAGTATAGTATGCGGCTTGCGTCCTGCTTAGGTCTAACAGTTTGCTGATAAGCACACATCAAAGGTAACTGAGATTTTTATCTTCACTAATGGCTTTTGGGCTTCCTTCCAGGGGCGTAGCAATAGCCATAGCTGCCATAGCAGCTGCTATGGGGCCCTGGAGCATAGGGGGCCCAGTGGGTACTTAATGTATTCACTACTAACTTTTTTGTGTTACTCCTCCCTCTGGCTTTGTCTCAGTGCCCATGAATTATGTGCAATATTGATTGCATGATAATGTAAATTGCTCAATTAACTCACTTCCATAGGGTAGGGGCAGGTGTCATTGCTTAAGAGTGCTTACATCTGAGGGCCCAATTAATGTTTTGCTATGGGGCCCCAGGATCTCTAGCTACGCCACTGCTTCCTTCTAAACTGTTTAACACAGGAGAATAGAGGTTTAAATTAGCTTCTGCAGCCTGACAGTTACTCTTTAACCACTTGAGTCCCAGAGGTTTATACTCCCCTAGTGACCAGGCCATTTTTTACAAATTGGCACTTCACAACTTTAACCTCCCTGGCGGTAAGCCCGTGCTGAGCACGGGCTATGCCACCGGGAGGCACCGCTCAGGCCCCGCTGGGCCGATTTGCATAATTTTTTTTTTTTGCTACACGCAGCTAGCACTTTGCTAGCTGTGTGTAACATCCGATCGCCACTGCTACCCGCCGATCCGCCGCTATTCCTTGCGCCGCGGCCGCCCCCCCCAGACCCCGTGTGCTGCCTGGCCAATCAGTGCCAGGCAGCGCTGTGGGGTGGATGGGAGTCCCCTGACGTCACGACGTCGGTGACGTCATCCCGCCCGTCGCCATGGCGACGGGGGAAGCCCTCCAGGAGATCCTGTTCTTTGGAGGGGCTGGGGGGATGCCGCTGAGCAGCGGCTATCATGTAGCGAGACTTTGTCTCGCTACATGAAAAAAAAACACACTACTTTGCTGCCCCCTGGCGGATTTTTTTAAACCGCCAGGAGGGTTAACGGCTTATTGCTCGGCCATACAACTTAGCACCCAAAATAATTATACCTCCTTTTCTTCTCACTAATCGAGCTTTCTTTTGGTGGTCTCTGATTGCTGCTGCGATTTTTATTTATTTTTTATTGATTAAAAAAAAGCTAAATGTTTTCATTTTTTTTATCTCCCCCCTACCCCCCTAAATTGGCCCTACACTACGTTACATAGGTATGGCTATGGCAGGGATTAGATTGTGAGCCTATTAGAGGGACAGTTAGTGACAAGACAAAATACTCTGTACAGCGCTGCGCAAGAGGACAGCGGTATATACATTTTTATACATTTTTATTTTTATTATAAATTAAAAAAAACACAAAACAGCCTGCCAGCACTGATTAGCCGCTAGCAGGCTGATCACTGCGACCATCTGTTTACAGTGCCTAATCCCGTTGCTGAGGAACAATGGACCCACTCTGCGGCCGCCAACCTGCGTTAGGCGGTCGCAGATAGGTTAAATTGTTTCCTTTCTCAAACGTTCAACCATCTAACTAGAGCTGAATTTACTGCTCAGGAGCCTGTAGGTACAAGCGTTCTGGCACCCTAAACTCCGCCCCTCAACTTAGGCCACACCCATATTATGTAGGCTTCCTTCCTTCCTTCCCCAATTAGGTAGATTATTAGATTTTCCCCAGTATTTGGCAACCCCATTAACCTAGGTGGTAGATATGCCCCCCCCCCCCCCAAAAAAATATAGGGAACCAGATGTGCCCCCACCTCAGTATTAAGTAGTCCCTTTAATAGGTAGGGGGACACTTTGGTGGGGGAGCTGCCTCTCCTACATAAGGGGCCTGTAGGCACGAGCCTACAGTGCCTTATGGTAAATCCAGCCCTGCATCTAACATTTACTTGATATTGCCTCAAAATCCAGATGTTTGGACATAGAGGGTTAACAAACACAACTGAGTCTAGCATAAAAAACAACACCATAATAGGTGCCCCAGCAGATGTAGGCTATACAAGACAAGACAAGACAAATAACATTTATATTGCGCTTTTCTCCTTGCGGACTCAAAGCGCCAGAGCAGAGCAGCAGCCACTAGGGCGCGCTCTATTGGCAGTAGCAGTGTAAGGGAGACTTGCCAAAGGTCTCCTACTGAATTAGTGCTGGCTTACTGAACAGGCAGAGCAGAGATTCGAACCCTGGTCTCCTGTGTCAGAGGCAAAGCCCTTAACCATTAAACCATCAGCCAACTGCTATACAAAGCGCTGATAGTATGAAAGTGCACCAAGTGAAAAAAGTCATTACCTGTCTGTGCACGTCCGTGTTTCACTGGTACATGCACAGACAGGTGCTGTTAGTTACATAAGATTTGCCTGCATTCTGGTTTTATTTCTGTCTTGTGCCACATTTATTTCTGATTGATGTTTCATACTTCAATATATTAGATATTTGTATCGGAGTCCCCCAGTGTCTGTCACACATTTTTTAAGTGTTTTTATATTCTTTTGTCTTGGTGTTTCAAATAAAGTTTTTGCTTATGAAGCTTTATCTGGTTTTGGGAATATTCATTATTCCTCATGCAGATGACCTTTTCTTTGTGGATTTGTTTGGACATGGAGGTAGATATTTAAACTTGGTAGTTTTTTTTTCTACCCTATCCCTATCCCTACCCTATCTACCTGTGATGGTACATTATCAGCATGACATGGTCTGAGGTATTTGTGTAAATCAGTAAATATTGGTAATCTTATTTTGGTGTCTTCCACAATTTTTGTTGCTGTGGTGAAGAAGCGGGACCCTTTAGGGTCCTTTCACACTAAATCCTTTGCGCTCCATTGCAATGGACAAGATCATCTCATCCTAAAACGATGCAATGATATTACTATGGTGCGTTCGCATAGAGTGGGGTGCATCTTGCCGGAGTAACGCACAGCATGCTGTGCATTTACTGGACAACATGTGCATTTACAGTGGCGGTGAAGCATACTTTCATTGTACTGTGTGCTTCACTGTATAGCTAACAGTGCAACTTTTTGGCACCATTGAGTTACAATGGCATCACAATGGAACGTGCACAGTGTAGAAGGGAAAAATACGTTAAAAATGAAATTTATTTTGATAGTTAGAAAAAGTTGTGGCACTATATAACAACATTTAAGTAAAAACAGAATGCAACAATTTGCAAATCATGCAAGCCCTATACCTGCAAAAATATGCCATCGGACCTCACAAATTCCTGGATAGTGGTTTAACTAGTAATATTTCATTTTGGACCAGAGTTTCCTTGTGTGAATTTAAACCGTCATGAAATAAGCTGGATTTATCTGAATGACTTGGTTGTCAGGTGTATCTCCTATGCATTTTAAAGGCCACCAGAACGGAGTGGGATATGGTGGCTGCCATATTTATATCCTTTTAGGCCGGGTCAGTGAAAAATGGCGCCCAGCACCTTTAGATAAAAATGGCGCCCCATTCACTTACATTATCAAACGGTATTTATCGTTTTAAAAGGTTAAAAAACGGCGCCGACCTTTTGAACGAAATTTATCGTTTTAAAACTTTTTTCTTTTGTCCTGCCTGAATGATATTTATCGTTTTAACCCCTGCTTTGCTGCCGTTTGGAAAATATCTGCCCGCCGGCTTTAATGTTTAATAGCAAAGCCCCCTTAAAAGCTAAAAACACCAAATTTGCAGGGAATGTTAAGAAGAAAATTGTGAACAAGAGGAAAACCATTTTTTTTTCAAAAAGACCTTATAGTTTTTGAGAAAATAGATTTTGAATATTCTTCTTCTGACCGCGGGAAAATTAAACGCCCGCCGACTTTAGCGGTTAATAGCAAAGCCCCTTTAAATGCCAGAAACGCCAAATGTGTAGGGAATGTTAAGAAGAATAGTGGGAACACGACGAAAAAAAAATTGTTCAAAAAATTTCCCTTTTTTTTTAAAATATTGTTTCCCAGTATCTTTTTAACATATCCTGCAAATTTGGTGTTGCTAGGATTTAAGGGGACTTTGCTATTAACTGCTAAAGTCGGCGGGAATTGTTTCCGCTGCAGAAATGTCAGTACGTGATTTAAATAGATACATTTTCCTCTTTGAAGATTTAAAATCGATTTTCTCAAAAACTATAAGGTCTTTTTGAACAATTTTTTTCGGCGTGTTCCCACTATTCTTCTTAACATTCCCTACACATTTGGCGTTTCTGGCATTTAAAGGGGCTTTGCTATTAACTGCTAAAGTCGGCGGGCGTTTAATTTTCCCACGGTCAGAAGAAGAATATTCAAAATCAATTTTCTCAAAAACCATAAGGTCTTTTTGAAAAAAAATGTTTTCCTCGTTAAAAATGTTCTTCTTAACATTCCCTGCAAATTTGGTGTTTTTAGCTTTTAAGGGGGCTTTGCTATTACACATTAAAGCCGGCGGGCAGATATTTTCCAAACGGCAGCAAAGCAGGGGTTAAAACGATAAATATCATTCAGGCAGGATTAAAAAAAAATATTTTAAAAACGATAAATTTCGTTCAAAAGGTTTGCACTATTTTAACCTTTTAAACGATAAATATCGTTTTAAACATATATCGGGCAGAAGGGGGGGCATTATTTAGCCGGCGCCATTTTTCACTGGACGCTTTAGGCTGCTTTCACAGTGAGATGTTACAGGCAGCACATTAGAGCAGCCTGTAACACAGCCCAACTCACAGTAATGAAAAAAATCAATGGGTTGTTCACAGTGCCCACGTTGCGTTACAGTGTAACGCTGGACGTTCAAAGAAAGTGCAGCATGCTATGTGTTATAGGTGGTTTTAGCTGCGTTAGACTGTTTGCACATGCTCAAACAGGGGAGAGTTTGCTATTGTTCCTAGCCACATGGCTAATTAATATTCACTGCACTGTAGTGTTGTCCAGATCATGAACAATTCAGATCTTTGGATCTTTTTTGTGAGTCGAATCATCCAGATCATCAAAATGAAGGATTCGGTTCACAGTGGATGTCTGGAAGAAACAGGAACTGCAGCTTCTGTGCACAAGCACAATCTTCCTGCTGCATCTCTCCCTTCCCTCAATGTGCCCTCATTCTCCTGCACCTCTCACTCCGCTGCACCCCTGGTCCCCTGCTTCCTGCTTCCCTAGTAAAATGATTCAAAGATTCGGTTCAAAGATCCGGATCTTTTCAATGATCCGATTCAAATCATCCGAATCATTGAAAAGATCAGGTCTTCCCAGGATAGCAGCTCAATCTGACGTCCAACTTCAACTCCACCATGTGTTGCGTTAGGGGCACGTTATGCGACCTTAACGTCCCCTAAAACGCAACGTCTTGGTGTGAAAGAGGTCAGCTGATCTCTGACTGCAGTAGTGTCTTAATCACACACCTGAAATAAGCATGTGTGCTCGGATACCTCCATCACGGATTTGAGTAAATCCAATCACGGCAGGATCGAAATCCGGATACGGCGTGATCTGGACTTGATGCCCAATTCCGAATTCGACTCGGATTTTAACCGTGATTTAAAGTAGTATTCATGATCATGATTTGACGGCTAACGGTTAATAGACGTTAATTGACGATGTGCTGGTCATTTGGGGTTCCACCAGGGACAGTTTCAATTCCTTTATGGAATATTTGGACAAAAATGACAGAAATATGTTATTTACAGGTGAGTGGGGTGGAGATAGGGTCAACTTTCTTGACCTCACCTTGGAGGTACACGAGGGTGAGTTAATCTCTCGGGGACATAGGAAGGCGACAGCCACAAACTCGGTTCTACATCACCAGAGTTACCATCCCTCCCATGTTAAAGCGGCGATCCCGTATAGCCAATATCTCAGATTGAGAAGGAACAACTCTAGGGATAGGGATTTTGAGTCTCAGGCAGTGGAGATGACCAACAGATTTGTGGAGAGAGGTTACAATACACTAGAATTGGAGTCAGCTCTAGACAGGGCTAGACTATTGGATAGAGATAGTCTTTTAAAAGAAAAAATAGCAGAGCCAGAGGATAGGTTTGTGATGACATTTGATTTCACACCCATGGCTGATAGGGTGAAGGAAATCATAAATAAAAATTGGTACATATTGCAGCAGGATAGTGGATTCGGTTCTAGAATCCACAATCCTCCAATGTTAGCCTACAGGAGGGGCCCTACTTTGGGGTCCTTTGTAACCAGAAGTGAGTTTGTAAAACCACAGCCAAAAACCTGGTTAGACACAAAAAAGATGCAGGGTTGTTTTCCATGTGGACATTGTCCCACGTGTGAACACATTGATAAAACAAAGAATGTGAGATTGGGTCAGATAAATTTTCAAATTAAGGATTTTATAACCTGTAGAACCGAGTTTGTGGTATACGCCCTCCTATGTCCCTGTTTATTTTTCTATATAGGTAAAACTACCCGCCCAATGAGGGAACGGTTGGTAGAACACATTAGGTTCATTAGAAAGGGCAAAGGTGGAGTCCCAAGACTTGTGGAACATTTTAAAGAGGTGCATCAAAGTGACCCCGCATATCTGAGGATGGTGGGACTGTTCTCTGTAGTAACCCCGAGAAGAGGGGGAGATAGAGAGAAACTGCTTTCTCAGAAGGAATCGACTTGGATCTCGAGGACTGAAGCAATGGGCCCATTGGGGTTCAATGATAGAAATGAATTTAGCGTTTTCTTGCAAAAATATTAAGAGTTTAGTTGTGTAGCTTGCTCTCTCCTTGCCTTCACCTGTCAATGGGGTGCCACTCTCTGGTGTATCTCTCTCTCTCTAGTCCTTTAGAAATACAATTAACCCTAATAAGTATGCGTAACTTTCCTTACCTTGGTTATGGGAACTTTCCCTTTAAGTGATGCATTAATGTCGTTCATTCAAGGTTCCCCCTGACCATCCTGCTCAATGCGGCCTGGATACTCGCGTACACTCCCTTGGCAGTGTTGAGCCCATTGCATGGTACACAATGACTGCGTCCGACGGGGGCGGTCTCTGACTTGCTTCCGGGTGGACGCAGCGCAACTAGTAAACTAGTAACGTTACCATGACTGCGACGCTTGAAGAGCGCCGCGGAGCGTGGTGACGTGACCATGATTGCCACCAGCGTGAGGCTGCGCTCAGCGATGACGCGCGCCCGCTCTGGAGGACTTGGGCTTACCATAGGCCTGAGGTGAGGAAGTGGGCGTGCGCAGTATTGCGTACTTGAAGCGCCCACTTTGTCTGCGGCGTTTGAGCCTTATCCCCGCCGCGGAGAGCAGCGGTCCACGAGGAAGCTACTTTAGCGAAACAATTGTCGACCCGACAGGTCTCTGTGGGTGGTACGATCCGTTGGAATGGTGATGTATTGCTGATACATTTACTGCACTATGTTGTCTCTTGAATGCGAAGCTTGCTATTAAATATGGCAGTTAAACTCCAGCTGGTGCCCAGATGAGGACATTGTTTTTGATAACGGTTAATAGCAATACCCCCTTACATGCTAGAAACACCAAATTTGCCAGATATGTTAAGAAGAACAGTGGGAACAAGAGGAAAAAGACCCTATAGACCTGATAGTTTTTTAGAAAATCAATTTTAAAGTTTCAAAGAAAAAAAGTATACATTTAGATGCGGTAAATACATTAACTGTCATTTACTGCATTTAAATGTATACTTTTTTCCTTTGAAACTTTAAAATCGATTTTCTCAAAAACTATAAGGTCTTTTTGGAAAAAAAAAAATGTCGTTGTTCCCACTGTTCTTAACATATCTGGCAAATTTGGCGTTTCTAGCATGTAAGGGGACTTTGCTATTAACCGCTAAAGTGGGCGGGTTTTTAATCGCAAATACCGACTAGTGATCACGAGTAACTCATGATCAGGAGTCGGGTAACGAGTGGAATCACCAGTGCATTAGTGATCGAGAGCCAATCACGATTGTTGATTACGACCTTGTAATCGGCAAAACGACTCGTGATCATGAGTTACTCGTGATCACAAGGTCGTGACGAACATCACTATCTATGGCTTAAAAAGATCTAGGGGCAGAGATCAGCAGGGCAGCCAGACAATGTGCATTGTTTAACTGTTAAAGAAATATGGCAGCTTCCATATCGCTCCGAGTCCAGGTGTCTTAATAGGAATAAAAAAATGCGTTATTTCGTATTTTTTACCAAACAATAAGAAGTGCTAGGATATGTAAAGAACACATTCTAATGGCCTTCCACATGCTTCCCTGGTAGTCTAGTGGTCCCCTATACATTTCCCTGGTGGTCTAGTGGTGACCCATAAGTTTCCCTGGTGTTCTAGAGGTCTTCTCAATATGCTGCCCTTGTGGTCTATCAGTCCCCCATACATTTTGCTGGTGGTCCTGTGGTTTTCACACATTTTCCTGGTAGTCTAATGGTCCCCTATATGTTTCCCTGATGGGCAAAGGCCCCTCTCATATGTCCCCCCTGGTGGTCAAGGCATCCCCCATATGTTTCCCTGGGGTCTAGTGGTCCCATATGCTTTTCTGATGTTCTAGTGGTTTCTATATGCTTTCCTGGTGTTAATGGTCTCCTATATAGTTCCCTGGTTTTTAGTGGTTCACCCTATACTATATTATTCTGGTGTCTAGTGGTCCCCATAGGCTTTCCTAGTAGTCCAATGGTCCCCCGTCCACCTCCTTATGTAGATCGTTAGCAGGAAGGGATTCTGGGGAAGTATGGTTCCCATGCAGACGCTCCAGCCGGCCTCATACTGCTGCATGGACCTGATCCATTCTTGTCGATGGCATCAAGCCAGGACCTGGTACTTGCAGTATAAGGCGGCCACACTTGGCAGTGGAATAAGGAGAGATAAGCGATACTTTCTGCACGGGTAAACTGAGAACCAATGTTATTGAATTAGCTAGTGCACACATTTGAATGGGTTTTCCCCAGCAGATAAAACAGACAGCAGTGAAGCACTGTACTTATTTTTTCTATCAGTTACATTAGCTTCCGTAATAAAATGTGCATGTTTTCACACATACAGACACGTGGCGTACAGAAACCGCATACAGAAAACAGCCGAGTGTGCTCCCAGCCTCGGCTTATTACAACCACTCTGTCCATCTCTGATGGAGGGGAACTGTCTCTGCACTGTGCAGACTCCTCCAGCATCACTACAGTACAGAGCACTTGGGGAGGGGTAGAGAGGTTGGGGGCTGGGCACTGTAAACAAGAGCCTGCTGCACACTGAATAGGGTCTGTCTACAAATCTTTGTCTACAAAACTTTGATTGATTCCTTATCAGTGGTTGAGCAGGTGCAGTCATTAGAACAATTGTGCAGAGAGCAGAAAGCTTTTTCTCTTTGTGCCCTTAGTTGTCAGTCTCTCAGCACAGGGAAAAGAAACTTCTCCCCCCACGGGACCCCCCTGCAGCTGCATCCCTTGCAGGGTCTATTGTTACACCCCTGGTTGGTGGGCCTTGAGGACAGGGTTGGGGAACTCTGCTCTAGAGGCTCCAGAATAGACATAGACCTGTTTAAGGCACAAGTGGTTTATAGATGGCATTATTGATGCTGGATTAAATTCTAGGGATATTAAAAGGACCACTATTGTGAAAAATTGTAAAATACATGTTTAGCTTTATAGTGAGAAGTACTTCTCCCAGAGGATATGCACTATAAATTACTTTTCTCCTATGTATGCTGCTGTCACTTACAGAAGTTAGTAAAATACATGTCCTCATGGTGGATTCACAGTATTACACCTTGTTCACATTATAAATCGCCATTGCAAGCACTGAACGATTTTGATAGCGCTTTCCTAAGTGCTTTCAGAGCGATTTGCCCTCAGAAAATCGCTTTTCTAAGCGCTTTGGTGTATCGAAGTTTTTTTCACTTCTTGATGTCAGTCAGGAAGTGAACTGCCCTGGAAATGAATAAATACAATGTATTAATTAATTAAAAGCGCTTTGGAAATAGCTTTACCAAGTGCTTTTTCAAGCACTTAGCGATTTTCCTATCCTTTCTATTAAAACACAAAAGCTCTGAAAATGGTGCAGGAGCCGCGTTAACGATTAGATAGAAAGCTCATCGCTTATGTGAGAACACTCATAGAGCAACATTGCAGAAGAGTCTTTAAGGCAATTTTTTTTTAAACCTTCAAAAAAAAAGCGAAAATGCTCTTAGTGTGAACCAAGGGCGTTGCTAAAATCCTAAGAGATGCCGGGCACTTTTGGGCAGTCCAGCTGTAAAATAGGTGGGACCACACACAATAATGTGGGTGAGGTCAAGGGTGGAGTCACATTTACATGAACTTAAAGCGGATCCGAGATGAAAAAGTAACTATAAAAAGTAACTTGTCTATACATCTTATCTAAAGTTTAGATAGTTTACACAGCAAATCTAGCTGCAAACAGCTTCAATAGTTTAAGATGATTTATTCATGTGATACAATGAGGGCAGCCATGTTCTGTTTGTCACATTACACAAACAAGCTGATAGCATCTCCAGCCCTCAGCATCCTCCTCCCTCCTCCCCTCTGCCTCTGAAATCTCTGGCTAGTAACCTCCTCCTCCTCCCCAGACTGAGCTCCCATAAGCCCTTGCTACATGGATCGGAGAGTGCCAAGGCACTGGAAAGCGGTGGGCGAGGCTTGTTTAGTTTATAGGGAATTAGAGTATTAAAAAAAAAAAGTATTTGGCTTGAGGAATGCCCTATAAACTATATGAAAGGAACACAATTATGCAATGAGTAAAAGTTTATCTCGGATCCACTTTAACAGTGGTCTAAGTAGGCCTGCCAAGCTAAATGTTGCATGAAGCCCCCCTCCCCCTCCATTAATACAATAAATAAATGCAATGTATCGCATAAATAGGCAGTGCCACTTAAACATACCTAGGCAGAGTTACCTTACCTGGCTTCTGTGGCTTTTTACTTTGTCGTCTAGCTTGCTGCCAGTTTGTCTGGCAGCCCCCCCCCCCCCCAGCACCCCAGCATTCCCTGACCTAATGGATCACAACTCCCAGAATGCCCCCATAAAGGCACCACAGCACTCACAATACCTCCCATTGAAGCACCACAGCTCCCAGCATGTCCCCATAGTGGCTCCACAGTGTTGACTCTGCCTGGGGGACATTCGGGACACCCCAGAATAGATCCGTAGCACGTGCCACTGATCTTTGGGACTAGCAACGCCCTTGGTGTGAACAAGTCCTTAATTTTTTTTAATTTTTTTTTACAAAAAATCACTCCCTGTAGCCAGTCAGCTTCTCTACTTACCTGCACACAGATGGACTGAGCAACTGCCCGTCAGGAAATGCTTTTGAAAATTTAGAAAACCCTGAGAATCCCCCACGCGGAGATGGGCTAGCCTACAACCTGCCAGATCAGATTAGACTTTTTGTTTCCGTTCTGTACAGCTATGTACACACCTGAGATAAAAAATCTTTGGAAAATGAACGCTCAAATATTGATCTGCAGAAAATTGTTCTAAAATAGTTTGTAAAAGACTTCCAATGATGGTGACAAAAGATATTTGTCTCTCAACCTCTCAAATCCATCTCAGCGGATTTTGACAACAATCGTCTTTTCCACAAGGCGTTTATGAGATTGTCAGATATTGCTTAACTCTTAGCTTTTGTGCGCTTTTCCCCTCCCGGCGCTCCACTGCGCATTTGTAGAAAGCGCTTTTCTAAGCACTTTTTCAGAGCGGTTTTGTAATTCACTCCCTGATGCAAGTCAGGAAGTGAACTCTTTGATCTGGAAAAGAATAAATACAATTAATTTATTCTTAAAAACGTGAAAGCAATGGCGATTTTATGAGCGTTTTGTGTTTTTCCTATACCTTCCATTAAGGAGCAAAAACACACCAAAAATTGTACAGGCACAGCTTTGCTGAGCGGATCGGAAACAAACCGCTCAGCTGTAAACTCTCTCGTAGGCAATCATAGCACAAACGTTTTGTCAGCGTTTTAAAATCGCCTGCGCTTGAAAAAAAAGGTGTAAAACGCCTAGTGTTAATAGGCCCTTATATAATTTCTTGGGTCTTTTGCATGAACCAATCGTGTGTATGTGTACAACATCATTAGATCGATCTGTTATTGAAACCTTCCTGCCAAACCTATGCAGCTGATCGATTTCTCATTTTGTCAAGATTTATCTCTACCATGTGTATACGGCTTAAGTGAGAGCTAGATAGGAAAAAAAAATACATTTATAGTGGGGTTCGTGGGTTCGGATTCGTGTTCGCATCAGGTCGCGAGCTTTATGCTGGTTCGACCCGCCCCTATACTACATTATTGGAATAAACATTGACCCTCTACATCACAGTCAGCAGACACATGGCAGCCAATCAGACTGCACTCCCTCCTGGAGCCCCCCCCCCCCTTATATAAGGCAGCAGCTAAGGCCATGTTCTCACACTGTGTGCTGCTGTGAGAGAAGGGAGAGAGGTTGCTGCAGACATAGGAAAAGCTTAGTTAGGCTCTTGTTAGCTTGCTCCTTGCTGATATATATTGCTGAAAAGCACCGCCAAAACAGCTCTTTTGAGAACTAATGTTCTTATGATGTGTTTTTTTTTTTTTGTGTGTGTGTGGCCCACTGACACTGCATATACAGCTCTGTCTGTCACAGCTGGGTCTTGCTAATTGCTATACTGTGCCAGGCCCAGCACATTCAGTGCCTGGTGTTACTGTTGAAAATTGTATTTTAATACCAGTCACTGCATACTTTTCACTGCATCTGCGTGACCGCACTATAATATATATATTTTTTTTTACATTTAAACATTTTTTGAGATAGCGGTCTTATTTAAAAAAAAAAAAAAAAAAAAAGACCAATTTAACTTCTTTTAAAATGAATTTATACAAAGTACTTTTTCAAGGTTTTAGTGTGTTAAGTTAATGGGTAGAATGGTACTAATGCACTCCTAATTACTTCTAATACTCCTCATTTTCTTGGGAAATTACAGATATCCGCAGCCTCACCACCGCCACATTTTTTTTTAAATCAACCTGTACTACACCCTTAACCAGATATACAGCCTGGGTGGTGTTGAGTGTGCAGCACCCCCCCCCCCCCCCCCGACCCTTCATGTACCATAAAAGGCCATATGCCTTTCAACAGTATTGAGAGAGACATAGACGCCCATGACCCCCCCCCTCCCCCACACCTACCTATCTAAATACTCTAGCTACAATATTAAAAAGGATTCCCCCCCCCCCCCCCCCACACACACACACTCTGGGTAAGGATCCATGCACATGCCATTTGTTTCTTAACCCATGTTCCTTATTTATCTGAATTATATCCATAGGCCTAGCCACCAGGGCCAAAGTTTAGCTAACCAAGAGATGCCAGGGGAACATGATGCCTGTAACATATTTTGGTCCGCCATGATCCCTCCCATGTACAAAAAAAAAAATGTAAAACAGTAGGTGCTAATAAAGTAGGCACTAGTAATGATAGCAATGTGTGCAAAACAGTCTACCCTATACTAAACTGGAGCACTGCTGCTGCAAATTAGTTTATATAGCAGTTGCAAGCCTACCACATTTCTGTAATGAATGGGTCACGGCTCAGGCATAAAAAAATTGCACCCCCCCCTCCTTCCCAGGAAGAGAAGGACATCATGTACAAAAATAAATAAATCAAGCACTGGGAAAGGAGAACTTTTGTAGCGGTCATCACAGTGCTCTCAAAATCACTTACAGTAGGCGTCCCAAGGGAAACCAGTCTGGTATGCAAATGAGATCACACCCACTGCTCCTCTATAGGGTAGTCGTGACCTGCAGGAGGGCCGACTAGGGACAGAGCTATTAACCCTGCCTGTACCACCATCATAACAGGAACCAAAAGTTGGTGGGCAGAGCAAATCAATAATTAAGTAAAGGCCAAGGATCACCACCAAGGCCATCCTGGTGAATCTGGGCTCTGCAGGTGGTAATGTTTCAAGGCAGACAATCCAACAGACACTGCACACTGCTGAGTTCCGCAGATGCAGACCAAGGAGGACACCACTTCTCCAGATAAAACACACAAAGGCTTGCTTGGTCCTTGCAAATGCTCATCTGGACAAAGAAGAAGACTTCTGGTCTTCTGTGTTATGGTCAGATGAAACAAAAATTGAATTGTTTGGTCACAATGATGTTTCCTTCATTTGGTGTAAAAAAGGAGAAGCCTTCAATCCAAAGAACACCATCCCCACTGTCAAACATGGTGGTGGGAACCTAATGCTTTGGGGGCATTTTCAGCCAACGGACCAGGGAACCTAATCACGTAAACAGCACCAGGAAAAAAGAGCAATACATGAGGATTCTCAACAACAACATCAGGCAGTCTGCAGAGAAACTTGGCCTTGGGCACCAGTGGACATTTCAGCATGACAATGACCCAAAACACACAGCAAAAGTGGTGAAGAAATGGTTAGTAGACAACAACATTAACGTTTTGGAGTGGCCCATCCAGAGTCCTGACTTTAATCCAATTGAGAATCTGTGGTGGGAGCTAAAGATCAGGGTGATGGCAAGAAGACCCTCCAACCTGAAACATTTGGAGCTCATTGCTAAAGATGAATGGGCAAAAATACCTGTGGAGACATGCAAAAAGCTGGTCTGCAATTATAGGAAGCGTTTGCTGTAAAGCCAATAAAGGCTTTTTTTTATTGATTATTGGGAAGGATATGAATAATTTTGGACTGGACACGTTTTGCTCAGGTGTAAATAAAAACAGATTGTTTTTTTTAACCACAATAATGCCTCTTGTACATCGTCTTATCTTTTGGGGGACACCTATGCCATATCCCATCAAAAAGTTACTTGCTGGTTGAATAAGGGCTGGTTCACACGGGCGTCTGCTGAGCTTTTGCTTGGCATTGCGTTCAAACGCCAGCGTTTAAACGCCAGCGTTTAAACGCTAGCTTTTGAAAGCTTTTGAAAAGCGTTCAAGGCTAGCAGTTCTGGTCTCTGCTATTGTTTCCTGGCGTTTACTGCCTCTGAAAGCAGCATGTTGCTTTTGAGACTAGACGCAACGCTGGGATCTACTGCCAGGCTTTCATGAAAGCCTGCAAAAGCCAGCTCTAAACGCTCCCATTCACTTGCATGGGATGGCAGTAGATCCCAAAAAACGCTGCGTCTGAAACGCTGCGTTAAACGCCACAAAAACGCCCGTCTGAACCAGCCCTAAGAGTTACTTTAAGTCAAAATTTGTCAGGGGTATGAATAACTAAGGGCAGCACTATACGTGAACACCAACAAGTGGCTAAATATACTGTATAATATATGCACTACTAAGTCACTTCCTGTAACTTTTTTTATTTGGTTCCTGCTATGTTTATATTTTATACATTTTTCTGGGGGTTTTTTGAGTGCAGGATTGCCCTTACCGGTCATTATATTTTGTCACTTGTTAGTGTACATATTTACTGGATAATGTGGGATCACTAGGATGTCTCAAGCAGATTTGTGTTTATGCGTTTGTGTGTTTAACTTTAAGAATGATTAGTTGCTAAGGGATATTGTATATTCAACATTGTAACTGCCTTGATCTTAGGAGAAGTCTAACATTTTCAAATTTGTACAAATATTTGCCTTGATCACTTCCAAAATTTGGAGATTAAATAAATATCAACACACAATTTTAATAACCAATTTATGTATAACAACTGTTTTTTAGATTGGGGTATAGCATGTAAGCATTCGTGCCATCCAGAGCTAAGACAGGGCCAGGACACTCTCTGCATGGAGTTTGTATGTTCTCGCCTGCATTTGCATGGGTTTCCTCCAGGCACTAGTTTCCTCTCAAATTCCTAAAACATACTGACAAGTAGTTAAGAGTTTCACCGCCACGGTTAGCGCTAGACTATGTTGGGAACAAGAGATAAGGACCATGGTAACGATTAGATGATGAATTCCTCTGAGTACAGTTAGTTACAGGACTATATACTGAATTAAGTGCTGCAGAAGATGCCAGCGCAATATAAATACGAAACGAATATGTAAACGATCTAAACTCACAGCAACCAATTAGAATTTTTCTTGAGGTCTTCAATTAAATGCATGTTTACAGTTTAGTACCTTTAACTGCCCATTTATTTAATTAGCCTGTTCGTATGGATCAATCAATAGCTCTCCATCTGTTGTGTATATTCATCACTGCATCTTTTGAAGATAAAGCCATTTGAAGTTTTTATCTGCACTTAGAATAATAGAATATACTCAACATAACGTTACAACTGCTGATTAGTACAAATTACACACTGAGAAAACTAGCGTAAAAAGCCCAAATGTGTCAGTTTGTGGAACACTAAGTACAGCTCTAATTAATCAGGTGGACGTTCTCCTGTAGATCTGGTCTGGTTTGTTGGGTGAAACAATAATATAGTCTCTCTGCCTCATCAGAGCCTAGAAATACCAAGCAAAGAAGACTGACATCAACAAAAAGTACCATCCCAAAAATACCTAAAATAACAAAGAGAAAAAAAAGAATCACTAGCTTAAAGGACAACTGAAGTGAGAAGATTATGGAGGCTGCCATATGTATTTCTTTTCAATCAACACTAGTAGTGTCTGAATAATACCAGAAACAAGTCTACAGCTAATCTAGTCGGAGCTGACAATGTCAGAAACACCTGATCTGCTGCATTCTTGTTCGAGGTCTAGGACTAAAAATATTAGAGGCAGAGGGTCAGCAGAAAATAAATAGGTCAACCGCAATTTCCCTCTCACTTCAGTTGTCCTTTAAAACCAATATCACAAAATTTTCTAGAATAGACAAAAACCATCAGAAAAGATCTACATATATCACTGTAGTTTATAAACTCAGAATTTATGCAAATAACATTTTTTTTGCGGTACATTGGTGGACTTTCTTTTTCAATATGTAATCATCAGACTGATAAAACATTTGTCCAAACCAGATATAAAACAAAATGAGGCTCAAAGAACCAGAAGTCCCAGCATGCCCAGAAGCTGGCAAAGGTATACCTGCAGCGCAGAATGTTGATAAGAGAAGTCCAACTATTACGACTTAGAAGAACTGTGCACTAGATTAACGGGTTTACCTCGAATTCCTCGGCCGATGTTGCAGCAGAAATCTGAGCAAAAACGACACCTCTTGGTTTTTTTCTCTTGGTAAGGCGGTGGGTCTCCTAGGTGGTCCATACTGTCATAGGGGTTTTCCAGAACGGTTTTGGGGTTGTAGATCGCCTTGATCCTTGGAGATGGAGAACCGTCATAGGCCGGGTTGTCCCAAGCTTTTTTCCCCAAATTATCCATCTCTTGCTCCTCCTTGAGCTGGTTTTCTGCCCGGCTCCTTAGCTTTGCTGGGTTCATCCTGTCTGATGTATTGGCTCTTGTACACAGGTCAGCTCTGATATAGATTACACTTTGCTCTGCCACTAGACACTAATAGAGCCGGGACTGAACAGGTCTTTATATAGCGTCATTCAAGCTGCCTATTGTCTGCGGGACAGGACAATAAATTAGCAGAGATAGGTTGTCCCAGGCTATTGTCAGAGCACAGATTGCTCCTCATACTTCCTTTCACACTTAGCAGGCAGCCGTCATACAAAACTATCAACACAATCCTGTTTAAATGGATTTGATTTGTTGATGACAAAGTGGGTAAAACTACAAAAACTAAAATAAAAAAATTAGTAGGTAAGATTCATTAACAGAGCAAGTTTGCAGACAGCAGTAATCGGCAATGAGGAGAACGCTGAAATTCCTCATTATAGCTATATCAATAGCCATACATATAGATTTTAATGCCATCTAATTAACCTCTTCCCTACCAGTACAGCAGCTTCTCAGCATGAGACCTTTTTTTCTGTCTTGTAGTAGAGTACTTAAACACAGTTTTTGATTATATTATCAAAATACAATTTTATACCTATATAGAGTGTTAAAACTATTTAAATGATCTAATTAAGCTTTTATTTTATACAAATTAAAAGAGTGCAAAAATAATAAATAGTTGGCCTTCAAAGATAAAAAGATACTTATTAACCACTTCAGCCTTCAGTTATTTTTCACCTTATGCATCAGAGGAATTTTCACCTCCCATTGATTTGCCAGTAACTTTATCACTACTTATCACAATTTATCTATATTTTGTTTTTCCACCACTAAATAGGCTTTCTTTGGGTGGTACATTTTGCTAAGAATTATTTTTTTCTAAATGCATTTTAATGGGAATATTAAGAAAAAAAATGGAATAGCTTTAAAATAACACATGCTACCATGATTAAAACCCATGTATTTTATTTGCCCATTTGTCCCGATTATTACACAATTTAAATTATGTCCCTATCACAATGTATGGCACCAATATTTTATGTGGAAATAAAGGTACATTTTTACAGTTTTGCGTCCATCGCTATTTACAAGCTTATAATTTAAAAAAATAAATGGTAATAATAATTAAAGAAAAAAGTATGCAGATGTAGTTTTATTATTTGGCCACAAGATAGCCACATTCATTTATTTTTTTCAGTTCTGTAAGGGAGCTCGCTCGTTTACAAGAAGTGAAGGGAGGACGGCAAACTTTTTTTTCTTTAGAAATATTGCGACTTCTGAAAGAAGCAGTCGGTCTTTCTAATGGGGACTTACATCAATGAATGGGAACTGTGTTCCCATTCATTGATCTCCAGGCTAATGAGCAGAGGCACGGGAGCATGCGGGCGCTTGATCGCGCGGAAGCAGTAGTAGCCTTTTAGACGTAATAGCAACATCCAGAAGGCGAAAGTAGTTAAAGCAGTTTTAGAGTGATCTGGGAGAGCCAATTAGTTTGCAAGCTAAACAGGTGGCTGTTTCAATTTTCCACCTAGAGTCTGTCCTGCGAGCCAGGATGAACTATTTGCTACTATCCCCACCACAACCCAACGTTTCATAAAAAACACTAAATTAAGTACTCGAGGAATAGCTTACAAATACAATTTCCTAGTGAAATAGGCCCTTAATGCACTAAAATATAACTTTTATTCGTTATAATTAATACCAAATGGTGAGCAACAAAACTGTATACATAGAAGAAAATCACATGTGCTGGTGTGCATCTCACCAGCACAATTGTGTCATAAGTGGATAGGGCTAGATATATAGGGGGTATGAGCAAGGTAGCCTCTGCTTCTGGATGGGGATTCAATACATTGTGAAGTCCCTACTCCAGCCCATATGAGTAGCAGAGAGACTCAGACTCCCCTAATTTGCCTCTCCCACTATGACACAAGTAGCTGCAGACGGTAAGGAGGTACGACATACACCCTGTGCACTAAATTAACAACTCGACATGTTTCAGCATTACGCCTTCGATAGGAGTGAATAAATATAAATATATACAGTGCATTACAAAACACATATATACACCCCCCACCCTACCAGCCTGTCAGCATGTATAGCCCCTGTCAGAGACCTGGATGCCAGAAAGCTTTCCACTGAAGAGCATGATAAGCATAAGAAACCATCAGTTGAATTACTGCTGTAGCAGCTACCAAAAACAGGTGCCCGAGACTACTTGTACTCCACCAGGGGCACAAAACTCAACCTGAGGAAGCATCTTTCGCTGTGAAATGCACTGTCTAAATAAACTACCTAATAAAGGTTTTTTGTTTTTATGGCCTGCCTCTCAGTAGAAGAATTATTTAAGGTGGGAACAGCATACAATTTTGTTTTTGTTACCGCCGAAACTCCAACAGTCCATACCTGTTTTGATGCTCCTAGGCACCTCCTACCTTCCCTCTATTACCCCACCATCCCCGACCCTGACCAGGGATTACAACTATGGTGAGTTGACTTTTCTTGAGAAGCCACGACCACCGCCATTCCACCACGAAGCCGAGTGATGACAGTACTTCCCCACATGCTCCTTTGAGTGGTTGCCTCCTGTGCAACCCAGCCTTGTAAGTATAACAGCCTTTGTTTTATATATCGATCCTATTATCTACGATAATGCACCAGATTGGGCTCCCGGTGTCCCTGTGTTTTTTTTTTTCTTTTCTACAAGTGCTGAGCTACCAAAAACTATCAGGTTTGGTCAGGGGCATAAATGAAAATCACCGGGGCCCCTGCAAAAATTTGGGGGTCTGTAGGGATTGCAACATGAGGGGGAGAGCATTGGACATCTGCGGGGAGGGGGGACAGTCCCCCCCCTCACCTCAGGCTCTCCCCCCTCCACTCCCCTCCAGCATATATCACTGGCAGCAGGCAGTGGGCAAGACACATACCTCCATCCACCACAGAGGTTTCCGATCTCTAAGTGCTTTACGCTACTTCCTGTTTAAACAGGAAGTGGTGTCAGACACTTAGAGGAATCTCCGGCAGTAGTACGCAGGAAGGTATGTGTTCCTGCCCGCTGCCAGTGATATATGCTGGAGGGGAGGGCCTGAGGTGAGGAGTGGGGAACTGTTCCCCCTCACCGACAATGTCCAATGCTCTCCCCTCATGTTGCGACCCCTCCGGCCCCACAAAAACGGCCCTGAGCGGGCCCTATAGGGGCCTCAGGCTCCCCGCGGATGCAGGGGTTGCATCTCCTATTGTTACGTCCATGGGTGTGGTGTCACTTTGTCACTTTCCAGTTGCAGAAGGTAGATTTATCGGAAAATAGGGGTCACACATCCCTCCCCCAAAGTATCTTTTACATGTAGCAACTAACCACTTAAGTACTATGTGGGTATAAAAAAAAACCTGACCAATCAGAATCTAGGTGACATTTTTACAGCACCCTGAATAACTAAATTTAATACCAACTTATGCAATTTTTATTCCTCCGGCATTTACAAATCTATGCTGCAGACCGTTAGAAGGTCAATGGGATAAGCAGAGGGACGGGGGAATTAGCAAACAAAATTTAATGTGCAGTATTCGCTACACAAGCGAACCACAAATTGAACGCACATCAGTCCAGAAATCCAAGCCCCACAATATGTCAACATTAGTCTGCCTGGCCGTTCTGGTGTGTTACTAATGCTGCTAAAATGTAATTTTAAAACAATGCTGCTATCATTGAGGCTTCGTCTCCCTGACCTTGAGCTTGTCTCTCTAGTATTTCCGATACTTAGGCGAGCAAACGACCTCATCTCTTCCCTGAATTCAATGGCTGTAGTGGCAGCCTGGCTACAGATCTTTCATTTGAGGTTTTCCTGTTATTGCTTTTGTGCTCTAATGTTTGCACAAGTTCCTTTTGCCTCCTGCAATTATTTTTTTATATCTTTGTCATGAGCTTTGGAGATACTGAAAACAAAACAAAACAAAACAAAAAAACAGTTTTCCTTTCTCTTTTTAGGCCCTCTGTAAAAAAATTAAAAAATAAAATAGCATTTAGCGGCGGGGAATTTATCAATGGCGATGAGCCCAAAACAGATTTTGTATTTGGTTAATTTGGTTAATTTTTCTTAATTCATGTGGCATTAACTTCTTGCCGACCGCTCAACGCCAATTGTCGTGAAGTCCTGGGGGTGTGTTTTGCTGGGTATCACTTGTGCATCTCCACTTCAATGACGGGGCGAAGCGATCTCCCAGCGGCAATCACCGTCTATTTACATTGTACAGTGCTGCGATCGCCGTCTAGTTACATTGTACAATGCTGTGATCTACGGCAGCGATGTACTGAGGACAGCCATGTAACTCGGCTGTCCAGCTGGGAGGCTCAGGAGTGATCGGCTGTCATAAGCTGATGCCTACGACAGCCGATCGCTGTCATTGGCTGGTGGGGGGGAGGGAGGGCAGGGAAAAAAAAAAAATAGCTATATTTATTCAAGAAAACCTCCAAACAAATAAAAAACAAACAATGAAACAGCGATCACAGAAAGCTCTGTTAGTGGACAGAAAAGGGGCGGCGGAGGAGGTGGGGGGGGGGGGGGGGGTGGAGGAAATCACTTGTGTGCTGAGTTGTATGGCCCTGCAGCGAGCCCTTAAAGCTGCAGTGGCCTGAATTGTAAAAAATAGCCTGGTCACTAGGGGGCGAAAGCCTACGGTCCTGAAGTAGTTAACCTCCCTAGCGTTCAATTTCTGCAGGATTTCTGTGCAAAAAAGTGGTTCAATTAATTTTCGTGAAATTTTTGCTTGCAACTTACTGAAATCCAGCAAGCAAGGGTCTAGTATCCATTTTGAGTATAATAAAAGTTTCAAAACAAAATCATGTCAAAAATTGAATTAAAATTTCAACTTTTTATATAGAAAAAAAATAGAAAAATCCTCCTCAAATATGAAGAAATCTACAGATGCAAAAATAAATACTGTACAGTGTTTTGCCTAAAATATCTTGTGTGGTACAACAACTAAGGTCCAGTTCACACACACACTTGCACGTCATTTACCGCCGTTTATGCAAAAGCAGCATTTTGATCTTTATGTTTTCCATTGCCTGGAAGCAGCGGGGTCTGGTTGTTCTGGGGTCCATTAGCACCACACTCCTGTGTCCCCCTGCAGGATGAAAAATGACGATCGCTGGGAATCGCCATTGAAAGTCGACGCATGCTTGCAGAAAGGCATTTGGACGAGACTCTGTGCAGGTGATTGAGACATCCGCCTGAACCAGCCCTAAATGACCATACACACGTTGCTCTGAACTCTGAGTGGTGCAGCATAACGACTGCCATGGCGGGAGTGGTCATTATGGTCATACCAGCATGACTACATCAGGCGCACAACGATTGCATGAAGATCCGGCGTGTTAAATTTTTAGCAATGCCCGAGCACAGCACAACAGCATTGTTCTCGCTGCTCCCACCACCAGAAACTTCTCCATTATGCATGCTCATCGTTTCTCCCCCCTCCATAGCAAAAGACACATCGTGTGCAAAAGCTGATGACGCTTCTGTACAGTGTTGTTAGTGTTCTGTCGCCTTTGGCTGATGACGCCTCTGTTGCAATGTGCGGGAGGCAAAGGGACGACAAGCACATCTGAGTTAGCAGCTTCCAGTGGATGGGGAGGTGCCAAGAACAATGTCATTGGGTCATGCTTAGGCATAGCTAAAGATCTTTAGGGATAATCATTGGGCCACTGCACACATTCTGGTCTGCTGCACAACTCTTATGGCCCATACTCACGGGCTACAATTGTCGCCGCAACAAGCGGCGCGCGTGTGTTGTGTGAGTATGCGACGTTGCACGGTCGCGCACCCCAAACTGTCGCTCGTCGCTGATGTCGCCAGGCGATTGAAGCGCTCAATCGCCTGGCGACAGTTGCCGCCGCAACTCCACCTCCACTGTTGCTAGTCCGCATGAGTACGCGGACTAGCGACAGCAACAAGAAAGTAATACATTGGGTTTCCGGCTGGGGGAGGAGCAACAGCGACAGCTTCCGCCGCATCAGTTGCCAGGTCCCTTCGCCGTGTGTATGCGGAGGGACCTGGCGACGAGCTGTCGCCGGCCTGTCGCGCACACGCTCACGTGTGCTGGCGCCAGGCCAAAAAAGTTGCCCGTGAGTATGGGCCATTACACAATGTTATAGTCAGTCACGGCCGAGTTCAGACCAGTGTGGCAATAAGTGTCATTCTCAGTACAATATACAGTATGGTATTAGTTTGAATTTTCTGCAATGCTGTAATATGTGCCTATTGCCAGTAGGTATAACTCTTTCCAGGCCTGTTTTCAATGTCGACAATCCTAACTAGTCTATACCCATTGTAGCAAGTTTTTTAACAACGAGTCAGCCTCGTCATTACCACCAAGGAGACTACAGAGGAACTGTAAGCAAGGGTTGAACTTCATTCCAATCAGTAGCTGATACCCCCTTTCCCATGAGCAATATTTGCCTTTTCTCTAATAGATCATCAGGGACATCTGTATGGCTGATATTGTGTTGAAACCCCTCCCACAGTGTTATGTCATGACCATGGTCCTGACAGTTTTCTATCTGTGAACCTCATTGCATTGTGGGAAATAATGGCTTTTTCCAACTGCCAAGCAAAGAAAATCTCCTTCTGTGCATAGAACTCTCAATAAATGACCATTCCATATAGATAACCTGACAGAACTAAAGATGTCACCACCAATGATACATTTCAGAATGTAAATCACAGAGAGGAAAGATATTACAATGGCCAAACACTGACTAATATAATCTATAAATTTTGTAAAAAAAAAAAAAAAGCTATTTTATTAATTATGTTACTTTCACTACAGTTCCTCTTTATTAAAAGGAAATGTCAGCCAAAATAACCTACCCCCCAATCTACTTACCTGGGGCTTCCTCTAGCCCCTTGCAGCTGACATGTCCCACGCCGCAGCTCCCCATTCAGTCGCCGGCCCGGGGTCCCCGCCGGTGCAGAAGCTGAAGCAAGGTCGTCCTTTACTGCACCTGCACCGCTGTCAGTTGCTCGCATGTGGGCTGCAGTGTTCGCTGCAGGTACAGAACTACTTCCCCTGTGCAGAACGCTCCAGCCCACTTGCGAGTGATTGACAGCGGCGCAGGTGCAGTAGAGGACGACCTCTGCACCGGCGGGGACTAGTGTTGGGCGAACACCTAGATGTTCGGGTTCGCGAACGTTCGCCGAACATCGCCGCGATGTTCGGGTGTTCGACCCGAACTCCGAACATAATGGAAGTCAATGGGGACCCGAACTTTCGTGCTTTGTAAAGCTTCCTTACATGCTACATACCCCAAATTTGCAGGGTATGTGCACCTTGGGAGTGGGTACAAGAGGAAATTTTTTTTTAGCAAAAAGAGTTTATAGTTTTTGAGAAAATCGATTTTAAAGTTTCAAAGGGAAAACTGTCTTTTAAATGCGGGAAATGTCTGTTTTCTTTGCACAGGTAACATGCTTTTTGTCGGCATGCAGTCATAAATGTAATACATATAAGAGGTTCCCAGCAGCAGCACACGTGATGGAACAGGAGGAGGGTGGCGCAGGAGGAGAAGGCCACGCTTTGAGACACAACAACCCAGGCCTTGCATGAGGACAAGAAGCGTGCAGATAGCAATTTGCGTTTTGTCGCCATGCAGTCATAAATTTAATACAGATGAGAGGTTCAATAAACAGGGCCCGGAAACGCTAACCCATCACAGATGTTCATTGTTCATGTTACTTGGTTGGGGTCCGGGAGTGTTGCGTAGTCGTTTCCAATCCAGGATTGATTCAGACGGTCTGCATTTTCTGTGGAGAGGCGGATACGCCGATCTGTGACGATGCCTCCGGCAGCACTAAAACAGCGTTCCGACATAACGCTGGCTGCCGGGCAAGTCAGCACCTCTATTGCGTACATTGCCAGTTTGTGCCAGGTGTCTAGCTTCGATACCCAATAGTTGAAGGGTGCAGATGGATTGTTCAACACAGCTATGCCATCTGACATGTAGTCCTTGACCATCTTCTCCAGGCGATCGGTGTTGGAGGTGGATCTGCACGCTTGCTGTTCTGTGTGCTGCTGCATGGGTGTCAGAAAATTTTCCCACTCCAAGGACACTGCCGATACCATTCCCTTTTGGGCACTAGCTGCGGCTTGTGTTGTTTGCTGCCCTCCTGGTCGTCCTGGGTTTGCGGAAGTCAGTCTGTCGGCGTACAACTGGCTAGAGGAGGGGGAGGATGTCAATCTCCTCTTTAAAGTCTCCACAAGGGCCTGCTGGTATTCTTCCATTTTGACCTGTCGGACTCTTTCTTCAAGCAGTTTTGGAACATTGTGTTTGTACCGTGGATCCAGAAGGGTATAAACCCAGTAATTGGTGTTGTCCAGAATGCGCACAATGCGTGGGTCGCGTTCAATGCAGTCCTAGGCCGAAGAGGTCATAGCCTAGGGTCTGCAAACCAGAGTTACAGGGGTCCAAAATTGGTAAAATCCCCCATAGACTTTCATTGCCTCCCCATTTCACTTTCCAAAATCTCACAGCTTTTCAAAGGGCAATGGCTCAGCAGTACCAAATTTTCTAGCATTGTAGGGACCCTTAGGGGGAACATGACTGGTGAGTTTCGGGCCCCTAGGCCAAAGAGGTCATAGCCTAGGGTCACAAAAACCTGTTTATTTGGGCTATTTCAATGGTAGTGATGGTGACGTACATAAATCTCAGCTATGGCCGTTAGCAACGTCTGAATTTCACGAAATGTCTCATGCAGGTAGAAGACATATTGTTAGACTTGGATTCCAAAGATGGGGTCCCTACATCTCTGCAAACCAGAGTTACAGGGGGATTTTTACCAATTTTGGACCCCTGTAACTCTGGGTATCGAAGCTAGACACCTGGCACAAACTGGCAATGTACGCAATAGAGGTGCTGGCTTGCCCGGCAGCCAGCGTTATGTCGGAACGCTGTTTCAGTGCTGCTGGAGGCATTGTCACAGATCGGCGTATCCGCCTCTCCACAGAAAATGCAGACCGTCTGACTCAAATTAAAATGAATCAATCCTGGATTGGAAACAACTACGCAACACTCCCGGACCCCAACCAAGTAACATGAACAATGAACATCTGTGATGGGTTAGCGTTTCCGGTCCCTGTTTATTGAACCTCTCATCTGTATTACATTTATGACTGCATGGCGACAAAACGCAAATTGCTATCCGCACGCTTCTTGTCCTCATGCAAGGCCTGGGTTGTTGTGTCTCAAAGCGTGGCCTTCTCCTCCTGCGCCACCCTCCTCCTGTTCCATCACGTGTGCTGCTGCTGGGTTAGCGTTACTGGTCCCTTTACCTGGAACCTCTTATATGTATTACATTTATGACTGCATGCCGACAAAAAGCATGTTACCTGTGCAAAGAAAACAGACATTTCCCGCATTTAAAAGACAGTTTTCCCTTTGAAACTTTAAAATCGATTTTCTCAAAAACTATAAGCTCTTTTTGCTAATTTTTTTTTCCTCTTGTACCCACTCCCAAGGTGCATATACCCTGTAAATTTGGGGTATGTAGCATATAAGGAGGCTTTACAAAGCACGAAAGTTCGGGTCCCCATTGACTTCCATTATGTTCGGAGTTCGGCTCGAACACCCGAACATCGCGGCCATGTTCGGCCCGAACCCGAACATCTAGATGTTCGCCCAACACTACACGCGACCCGTTCGGCCAATCACAGCGCTAGCCGAACGTTCGGGTAACGTTCGGCCATGCGCTCTTAGTTCGGCCATATGGCCGAACAGTTTGGCCGAACACCATCAGGTGTTCGGCCGAACTCGAACATCACCCGAACAGGGTGATGTTCTGCAGAACCCGAACAGTGGCGAACACTGTTCGCCCAACACTAGCAGGGACCCCAGGCTGGCAGCTGGGAGGAGAGCTGAGTCAGGGGACATATCGGCAGCAAGGGGCTGGGGGCTGGAGTAAGTAGATCGGGGGAGGGGGGTGGGGGAGGTTATTTTGGTTGATATTTCCTTTAAAGAGAACCCGAGGTGGGTTTGAAGATTATATATACAGCCTATACAGCCCAGCCTCTGTTGCGATCCCAAACCCCCCTAAGGTCCCCCTGCACTCTGCAATCCCTCATAAATCACAGCCACGCTGCTGACAAACAGCTTGTCAGAGCTGGCTGTGTTTATCTCTATAGTGTCAGTCTGCTGCTCTCCCCGCCTCCTGCAGAACTCCAGTCCCCGCCTGCATCCCTTCCCTCCCTGCTGATTGGAGGGAAGGGACGGGGGCAGGGACCGGAGCTATGCAGGAGGTGGGGGAGTAGCTGAGACTGACACTACAGATGTAAACACAGCCTCACAGCATGGCTGTGATTTATGAGGGATTGCAGAGTGCAGGGGGACCTTAGTGAGGTTTGGGATAGCAACAGAGGCTGGGCTGTATAGGCAGATCCAGCCTCTGTATGCAGATAACATTCTTTAAACACACCTCGGGTTCTCTTTAAGGTGGTGTGTGCTTACTGATCATAATACCGTGGTGGCGGCACTTCCCAATCATAATTCCATTGCACCATCACAACAAAAAGTATTCCAAACTGGTGCAAAAACTTAGCACCCCAGTGCACCATAGAGTGCACCATAGAAGGAAAGGTAGGTCTATCCATGACTTGGTTTGTAGGTCAGATATCAATGAGAGTCCCAAGACGTTGCGGTATCAGCAAGGCGGGTCACTTTTCCGTGCCTGGAGTGTAATTGCTGTATTTCTATCATTAAGGGAAATTGTTTCACATCCGATGACTGGTAAAAGAATGTATATTCCGAACAGGTATTTTTGTTATACTACGTTTGTTGTTTATGGTCTCAAATGTCCGTGCAGCCTGGTGTACATTGGTAAAACAAGGCACATGGCTAAGTGCAGAATTCAGCAACATAAACAAGTCATTACGAATCTCGCTGCAGGGAAGACCCAGTATGATACACCTGCTGAGAGGCATTTTTTTTTACAAGCAGGTCATACTGTCGCTCAGCTGAGATGGTTCTTTATTGATGCAATACCGCCTTTGAAAAGGGCCGGTGACAGGGATAGGTTACTGTTGCAGCGCGAAGCAAAATGGATATGGAAATTTGACTGTATCTCCCCAATGGGCTTGAATGAGAATAACAATTTTGCAAGTTTCCTCAAATTTTTCTTTATAGGGGGGATTCAACTGATTAATAATTATGGACGTTGACTCTTCAGAATGATAAGTGCATTGATTTAATGTGCAATTGTGCTTTTCTTCATAAGTTGTGAAAAATTATATTGGATTGTAATACTTTACTACTATGTGATTACCTCAGTTTTTTCAGGGTAGACATTTATGTGTAATTACCCGATTTGAATATGTATTATGTGATAAGGTCACTTCCTGGGGGTGGGTATATATTACCTGGTCAGATTGTGGGAGGCACACCTGAGGAAGGACTCTGCACGAAACAGGTCGTGTGTTCACTAAACTTCAATACAGCTTGTTGCTGTCGCAGCCTATTGTGTGCCATGTCTTTCTTCCTGGTTTGCCAGTGCACCATAGCTGTGATTAACAATGCAGCATATGGTACTGCTAAGGGCGCCACTTGCTGCCTGCCCCAAAAGTAAGCACTTCGTGAGAGAACTTCACAAAAGAAGTGTCTATACTAAGATTACATTTCAATTAGGGGTGGGGGGTGGGCCAGCTTAGACGGAGACCATTGGGTTGTCATATGTATGTTACTGGTATTGATACAAAGCTCAAAGTTTTTTTTTGTTTTTTTATTTACCACTTAAGCCCACAGGGTTGAGATTTTTTTTTGCATCTGAACAACTTTCACCTCCCATTCATTTGCCAATAACTTTATCACTACTTAGCACAATGAAATGATCTATATCTTGTTTTTTCCGCCACCAATTAGGCTTTCTTTGGGTGATACATTTTGCTGAGAATTAATTTATTCTAAATTCATTTTAACAGGCATATTAAAACCCATGTACTTTATTTGCCCATTTGTCCCACTTATTACACCATTTAAATTATGTCCCTACAATGTATGGCGCCAGTAATTTATTTGGAAATAAAGGTGCATTTTTTCAATTTGCGTCCATCACTATTTAAAAGCCCATAATTTAAATTAATTATATTGATATACTCCTTTGAGATGCATATTTGAAAAGTTCAGACCCTTAGGCAACTATGTTTTTTTTATTATTATAGTATTTTTTTATTTTTATTTTTTAATTAAACATTTTATTTGGGTATTTTTTTAATGTGGGAGGTAATCAGCTAACTTTGTATTTATTTAATAGAAAGTGGTTGTGGGAGTAGTTTTACTATTTGGCCACAAGATTGCCACAGTCAAAAAGTCCTGGGAGCGATCGATCTCGCTCCCAGGAAGAAGAATGAAGACCAGGAACTTTTTGAACTCAGAAAAGGCGCAGCGTCTGAAGAGACGCTGTTGGCTTTTCTCTGGGGTGCATCAATCAGTGAAAGGGATCTATAATCCCTTTCATTGATCACTGGGCTAACGGCTGGCGGCAGGAGCACGCATGGGAGCCCCCGCGGGAGCACGCGCAGCCTAACTGGATGAGAATTTTCATCCATTTAGGCTTAAAGCTAATGGGAACCGGTTTTTAAAAAATTAAAAAGAAAGTCAGATACTTACCTAAGGAGAGGGAGGCTCTGGGTCCCTTAGAGCATTCCCTCTCCTCTCCGGGTGCCTGCTGCTGTCCTGGCTCCCCCGTAGTAGTATTCGACCATTTCGGTCAAATACCGCTGTCTCCCGGCCGAAGGGAGGCTTCGGGAGCCCGAGTGCTCCCAAAGACGGGCCGCTCTACACTGCGCGCACGCCCTCTATGACGCACTCGCGCCGCCTGTCTTCGGGAGGACTCGGCTCCAGAAGACTTCCGAAGTCCCCGCAGTAGCGGACGCGAGCGGGGGAGACAGCGCAGCACGGAGGGCACCGGGAGAGGAGAGGGAAGGCTCATTAGGACCGAGCCTTCCCTCTCCTTAGGTGAGTATCTGCCTTTTTCTTTTTTTTTTTAAATGGGGTTACATTAGCTTCAAGTGGTTAAAGATTATATTTCATTGACATCTTATAATTCCATTCATTGCCGACAACAAGTATCTGTTGTAGAAAGATGATTACGTAGAATAATCTACACAACAAATGTCATAATAATTGTTGTAAATGCTGTTTGAGCAGGAATGGATTAAGATGAAATGGGGCCTGGGCAAGATAGTGTTTGCCCACCCCTTATGATAACCTGGCTTTTTTTTAGTAAGATTTGCTGGGAGCTAGCACCCACCAGGCCCCTAGACTCTTCAGGCCCTAGGCAACTGCCTAGGTTTGCCTTATGGATGATCCAGCTCTGTGCTTGAGTAATTAAAATGTTGGTGTTGTCACAATTTTTAAGCCATATTACAGAAGGTATTGCTGAGATATGGTGGAGGGATAATAATGTTTTTTACTGAACAAAAGTTTTACTGATAGTTGTAGCAAAGAACAATTATGGGGAAAAGCAAAGAAAAGTCGGTTCGCTTTGGGAATGCAGCAAAAACAAAAAACAAAACAAAAAACAAAAACAAAACTATCTAGCAGGGGTGCAAGGCTTAAAGAAAACCAAACACCATTTTTAGCACCCAGGGCTTCTCAATAACACATTAAACACGCATGCCAACAATGTGGCTTATTATTAAAGTGAATGGGAACCGCATTAAAAAAAAAACTGAAGCAAATACTTACCTAAGGAGAGGGAAGGCTCTGGGTTGTATAGAGCCTTCCGTCTCCTGTCTCGGTGCTCTCTATCCTGTGCTGGCTCCCCCTCCCCCCGTTTTAATCCCCCACCGAAAGGGTATTTGGAAGTCTTTGGGAGCCATGTCCTCTCAAAGACGTGCGGCTCCATACTGCACAGGCGTGAGCGTGCAAGAGAGCGTGCTTGCGCAGGTGCAGTACAGGGCCGCCCTTCTTCAGGAGCACTCGGGCTCCCTGAAGACATCTGAAGCATCCTTCGGCCGGGTAAAGCAGTATTTGACTAAATTAGCCAAATACTGCTACCGGGCGAGCCAGCACTGGAACGAGGGGACCAGGAGAGGAGCTGGAAGGCTCTATAGGACCCAGAGCCTTCCCTCTCCTTGGGTAAGTATCTGTAACGATCTGCTCAGCTGTTGACACGGGCAGACAGCTGTTTGTCCATGCCTTAAGTCTGAGGGTTGCAGGTCTCTGGAAAAGAGACCTGCCTGTGCTTTGCAATTTTCAGACCTGCTCTGCTGCTGAGCACTTTGCATACACTTGTCATGCAAACAGCCTAGCTGCCTCCTGTGAAGGCTTGCAGTATAAATATCATGTGATCCCAGAATCCTTTGCTGCTCATAGAGGTTTGTTCCTGCTGGACTCACCTGGAGTGTCAGCCACTGCTATCTTAGTATAGTTCATTCTTGGGGAGTGCTCCTTGCATTTCTATTTAGTGCAGTCAGTTTGTGTATAATTTGCACTGCCTATTCAGTCCGGTCTTGTTTTTCTGTCGCAATTGCGCTGTCACCAGCGGCGGTTGATAGCGAATCGCTCTGTCTTGTTTGGATCGCACTAGCTTCTAGCGGTAGCGGCTGTGGAGCCTTCTGATCTGTGTTCCTGGAGTGTGAGCTGGAGCAGCAGTTGCTACTGGCTACCTCACCTGTCTGTCTTGTCTGTTTGTGCTCATTTGTGTTACTTGTGGCTAGTTAGGGTGGCACACTTATCACTGGGCGCCTATCGTGCGGTGATCGTGTCTTAAACGCGTTCGCTGTTGCGAATGAGTGCGGTGTTCGTGTTTAGCTAGCATTTGTTATTTTCCTTATCCTCCGATTGTTGTTTGCTGTGCCTTTGCTACTCTTGTGCTCTGTCCTGCTCAGTCTGGTGTCACTATTTGGCAATCGGCATTGTTGCGATTGCGTTCCCACTTCGTTTCCGCCGTTGTGTGTTCACCGTCGCTAGGTGGCGACTAGTTTGGTGAACACACATGGATTCTGTCTCTCTGTGCTCTCTCTTTAGGGGCTATCTTGCCCTGTGTTGCTTCTTTTCGTACAATTTCCATCTGGCATCTGTGGCAGCGCAGAGGGTTTATTCCTCTGCACTCCACAGCTCCATCTGCCGGTGGGAATTCCCCTCTACTAGTGCTTACACCAAAAGCTGGGTTCTCTCAGATTATACGCTTGTGGAGGATTTCCGCAGTGTCAGCGCGCATCCTGTGCGCTGACCACGGGAATAATTCCACAATCGTTACAGTATCTATCTTATTTTATTAAATGCGGTTCCCATTCACTTTAAAAGAAAACAAAATTTTACCTTTGCTAAAAACTTTAAAATGTAAAAAGAAGAGGCCTTTATTATCCTACTTCCAAGGTTTGCCCAACAGCAGAAATTTCAGGCAGATAAGGACTGCTGTAATTAGTTTATTGCACACATTAGTACAGATCAAACAAAAGCTTTCATTAATAGGGGGGTGGAGAGATTGTACACCGTGCTTCAAAAAGTTTACAGAAGTTACAGATGCTATCTTCACACCTTCCCTTGGATAAATATAAATATAAAGCTGGGGGGGGGGGGGGGGGGGGGGGGACATGTCAGCTCCCATAGCGATTAGAAACCAGGACAAACAGCAGAAAAAAAAAGTGTCAATTGGTTACCTTTAATACATTTGGTTAGAGTCTTTCAGGTGTACATGGCAACCAGAAACTGAATGCAGGTTGGTCTGAGAAAGCAAATTTTAATAATATGAATCTCCCAAGGGCGGCTTACTGTTTTCCAATGCTGTAACAAGCACATTTATTCTAGAATGAAACTGATAAGCACAAATCTGAAATGTTCTCAATAGTAAACTATTAAAGAATAAGCGCTACACTTTAAAAACAGCTGTTTATTGTTTAGCAAAGTAGTGGATTTTAATGCCGTAAACATATGTTTCTAAAACATCTGCAGCAGCTAAATCTCAAATCCAAGTGCCTGGATAATTTGAGGTCATTGCTGTTTTGAACTATAGAAACAAGTCAAAAGTTATCAGGGACAACAAAGAGATTTGCATATTCAGCAGTGATGCATTGTGGGACACCTCAAATGCTCACTCCACCCTAAATAATCGCAATTACCTTCAGTTTTAAAGTGAAATGAAAAGAAATCCAAAAAACAGATACTGTGCTTACCTATGGAGAGGGAAGGCTCTGGCTTCTAGTGCTGTCACCCCTGGTAGCAGTATCCGAGTGGTTGGTTGAAGACTGCCCTATGCTGCCGCTGCGGGAGGCTTCATAAGTCTGAGCCTGAGTGCCCCCCCCCCCGAAGCCGAGCGGCTCCTTACTGTGCCTGCACGAGCGCAATCTCGTATACTCACGCATGCGCAGCACAGAGCCTCCTTTCTTCAGGAGCACTCAGGCTCCCGACGACTTATGAAGCCTCCCGCAGCTGCAGATTGGAAGGAGGCGACAGCCCTGCAACGGCAAAATTCTGTTGTACAAAGATCAACAGGTAATTTACCTATTTTGACCCACGCGACCCAGGCTCTGCATTCTGGCTACGCCAGCCAGCATGGGTGACAAGGGGTTAGCCGGTTTGGGCTGTGTGCAGTTAAAACTACGCTACACTGCCCAAGTCTGATGCGGCGCCATGCGATCCAGAGAACGAGACACTATAGTGCGTCTCTCCATTGCCACAGATCTCTGCTGTCTAATGACAGCAGAGCTCTGTAACTCAGTCTGGAGCAGTTTCCATTGGCTCCTGACCTCCTGACCACTGTGAGCCAATCACCTGTGATTTGGAAGTGAAAAAGTCTCTGGTCCTTAAAGAGGCCAGAGGCTGCAGTCCCAAAGCTGTTAAAGAGGTTTCAGAAGGAGCGAACACGACATTTTTTTTCAAATTTAATGGGAAGAGTTTTACTTACCTGGGGCAT
Organism: Hyperolius riggenbachi; assembly: GCF_040937935.1. NCBI lineage: Eukaryota > Metazoa > Chordata > Amphibia > Anura > Hyperoliidae > Hyperolius > Hyperolius riggenbachi. The sequence goes on along the minus strand of NC_090655.1, from coordinate 34,640,826 downwards.
TTACCAGCCCCCTGCAGCCATCCTGTGCCCTTGCAGTCACTCATGGCTCCTCTGGTCCCCCGCTGCCAGCTAGTTTTGTTTTTGCCGACTGGGAGTTGGCCAGCCGCCATGCGTACGTTTTTATGCATCCCTGCTGGTGCAGGAAACGATTGCAGACATCAACAAGCACATTTTTACGCGTTCCAGGTGTAATGCGTAACATTTTACGCATTACACCCGTTATGATGGGGTTTCCAGGTGCCATTACGCACTGCGTACTGACCACCTGGAAACCCCATCGTAAAATGTACTACTCTTTTTTTGCTATATGTAAATTTACACTACTGATATGTTGATACTTATCTATCATAAACCACATGTAAAAAAACAAAACAAAAACAAAAAACAATCAAATTTAAAATAGTTTTTCTTAAAAACTAAGTTTTTTTTTCTTCACCTTGCTCCCTCTGTTCTCCTTAATATACCCTGCATATTTGGCGATTCTAGCATTGCTATTAACCGTTAAAGCCAATCACCAATTAACATTTCCTAAACAAACAAAAAAACTAAAAAAAACACCTCAGTAAAAAAAAATAAAAAAAACCACCTCAGTAAATTTTTTTTTTTTTACAAAATTAATTGTGAAATTGTGGCTGTAGAGATTCCCCAAAGGTTTTAAAAGAATGCCTGCCATTAAACACAATCGAGCTCGCTGAAAACAATCAATTTGCGAAATGTCATGGTAAAATTTGCAAATGCAAAATTGGCCAGCACTGCAAAGTACAGCGTCCAAAACATGGTGATCGTACAGTTGAAAACAGGCAATTCTAAAGATTTGTGGTGGCCTTTATTATGATTTTTTGTTCCCCATACTTATAAAAGTCCCTCAAATGGTCCAAACATCATGTACTTCACACAGTATATTCTTAGTATAGTATACTATAGTATATGCTATAGTATTCTAGTATAGTATAGCATTATAGTATATTCTATAGTAATCTTTATTTACTGTTCAATCTGCCGATTTATATAAAAGGCGAACCAGAACTCTTCTTCAAAAATTGGAGCTCTTTTTCCCCAACTTTGAGAAATTAAATGCCAAATATGCAGAGCAGGGCAGTGTTCTCCCCAGGCTCTTTTAGCCGGGTGCTCCACCCGGCTAGTTTTGGTGACCACCCGGCTGTCATCGGCTCACCTCCTCCTATGCTGTAAGCATAATTGCTCATAGAAGCACCGGACCTGCATTTTCTCCTTTTGCCCCACCCGGCTACTTTTTCATGCCACCCGGCTACTATTTCATGCCACCCAGCTGGAAAAAAAATCTGGGGAGAACACTGCAGGTGTTTTGATATTTCAAAGTACACCTTGAACCGAGTGTGGACTAGGTAGGACTGGAGCTCAGGAACCGCCCAGCTATCTTGCTACCCAAAAGTTTCAGTATAATAAAAGATTCCCCAGGAGTTGTCTCACAAGCTCAGTAAGCTCCCGGAGACGCGAGCAGAAGCAAGCATGCGCGCAGCCACAGTCTCGCTAGAGGAATAATCAGACCGGTGCCGCCAGTTGGGACCGGTGGATGGTAGGTGGACGGCGCAGGACATCACAGCTAAAGGAGGCCGACAGAAGCCCCAGGTAAGTGTTTGTTTTTATCTCTTTTTACTATCCACAGAACACCTTTAAAAAAATAATAATTTTGAAATGACCAATCAGAATTGAAATCATAGTCGCTGGAAAAAAGCTAGCACTTGTAAAATCGCTACAAAAAAAAAAAAAAAAAAAAACGCCAGATATTGCTCATGAAATTGCTTACAAAACGCTTGCACAAAACGCAAGCGATTGCGATTTGTGATTCCCAGCGGGTACCAGCCCTTATACAGTATCTGTAACTGCAATACCAAATCCTTTGCAAAACCAAACGCTGCCATATCATCTTACAAGTATGGCGTCACTTATCCTAAGAATGTTGTTTTTCGTATATAAAATGTAAACGCAGAATTCACTGTGCAAAGTTATATTCAGGATGTATTTTTCACCCTGGTGTTATTGGCAACCTGAGAACTTTATCCTGTGTAATTTACAGCCCTAAACCCCCATTGATGTGTGCTTTATGGTGCAGCACACGCACACAATGCGTACAACCTGTATCTACAAACAACACGTGATAGGCTCAGCCGAGAGACAAAACCCTTATTCATAGTTCTATTCTAAGCTTCCTTTTGTGCAATTGTTATCATTCGCCAGCAGCAGTCTAATAGGCATCCTCTCTATGTGCTGAATAATGGTCTTTATCTGCGATGCTGCAGCACTGGATGGACCACAACAATGTAATGGCTCCATCCACATTTATAGATCCAAGGAGAATATTTAGGGCCCGATTTATTAAAGATTTCTAAGGATGGACATCAGTGAAGATAAGAGAGAGAACGTCAGTCCAAAAACCTGACCAACCAAGTTCAAACTTGGACAAAGGCAAATTCTATTCTTAATCAGGTTGATAAAGTACAAACTGTGTATTGGAGTACAAAAGGGGACAGGACACCTGTTTTAGGGAACAAGTGTGCTTGGAACTGCAATGTACGGTAGCTTGCTGTCTGACCCACCCAGCAGCTGATCCAATCAGGTGAGACCATGTGGCACATGAAACAGAAAGAATAATAGATGCCAGCCTACATTACTCAGAATCCAAGCATTACAGTAGGAATCACTGGTCTACACGAGGACTTTTCAGTTCACAAGTAGGTGTGACCAGTTGCAAGACTTGAATTCTAATAACAGGAAATAATAGGCTTGAGTGGTCTTAGTAGGGCTGCTCAAATCCGAATCCGGGAGGTACCTGGATAGTTGCTATCCGGATATCTCCTAGTAAACCTGTGAGGGGGGGGGGGGGGGGGCGAGGGTGTCAATCTTACCTGTCTGACATCTTCTTTGTTCATCCCTGGTGCCTCCCACGATGCGGTCCACGTGGTGGTCATGTGACTACAAACACTTCCTCCTTCCGGGTTGAAGGAGGAAGTGTTTGTAATCACGTGACGCGCATGGAACGCATCGTGGGAGGCGCGAGGGACCGACGAAGAAGACGTCAGACAGGTAACATTGACCCCCCCCCCCCCCCCCGCACAGGTTTACTGGGAGATATCCGGATAGCAACTATCCGGGTATCTCCCGGATCAAGATTTGAGCAGCCCTAGTCTTAAGCCTGTATGGATAGGTACACCGTTGCAGTAACCAAAATGTTTTTCATTTTGTAAAGTTTAGCTTAAAAAGGGTTAAAACGCATAAGTTATTATAATCAACAATTATTTTCAGGCTTTTACTTGTTCAATTCTGAGTTTAGCTGGACTTCGATGTTCTAATGGATTGATTGCTGAGATCTTGAGATAGCTGAGGCTTTGCAGATCTATATCTGCACATATACATAATATATATTATATTTTCATACACACACCACAGCAGAGTCTCGGTTAACCGGCACTAACAGGGACCGGCTGATGCTGGATAAGTGTGCTTTCTGGTTGCTGGAGACTCAGTGTTAAAAATAGGCCTAGCTAACACAGCATCTGTATACATACCATGAACTCTGCATTAATGCTGCTTTCACAGTGGACGTTACAGGCGCACGTTAGAGCAGCCTGTAACGCAGCCCAACTCACAGTAATGAAAAATCAATGGGCTGTTCACAGTGCCCACGTTGCGTTACATTGTAACGCTGCGCCATGATATAACGTACTGCATGCTGTACGTTATAGACGGCTAAGCCGCGTTAGACTGCTTGCACATGCTCAGTAATGTTGGGGAGGAGGGGAGAGCGGCCAGGCTCATGGCTAATTAATATTTACTGCACTTTGTGACGTGCGGAGTTTACTTCCTGGAGCGGCCACTTTGTGCGGCGATTGGCTGGCGGGACCACGTGGTGCCCCATGCGTCACAAAGTACGCATCACGGCATCACGGACGCCAGAGTGAGCTGCACAACGCGGCTCACTCTGACGTCCACATCCAAATACCACCAGGCCTTGCGTTAGGGGCACGTTATGCGACCATAACGTCCCCTAAAACGCAACGTCCTGGTGGGAAAGAAATATATGTATATACACATATACATATATATATATACACACACACACACACACACACACACATATATATACATACATACATACACACACACACACACTTAGGCCTCCTCCAGCCCACTGTAGGCCGCGAGGTCCCCCTGCGTCCTCCTGGCTCCTATCTGTGCCCCGTCGGCGGCTCCCATTACCAGCGATACTCGGGCTGGGTGTCGGGCAACTCTTCCTGGATCTTGGCGCTCATTGTAAAGATCCAGGAAGAGTAAGTGAAATTTTTTATTCCAGCTTCTGCTCAGGGTCCCTTTAAGCTCATCAACTGCTCCAAAGTGTCCCCTAACCAGGCAAAAATGCTAGTTTTTATTAGCGTTCTAGTGGGAACCATGCCAAAAGCCCAAGGATCAACTAAATGGGAAAAAGCGGTAAGCCCGAGCTCAGGTCAGGATAAGGAATTCTATTATTTGCATGTTGTAGGACTCACCAGATTGGGGACACTTTGGAGCAGTTGGCGAGATTAAAAGCGTTAAAGCGTAACCAAGAACCCGTCACTGCTTGCTCTGTATTTGCTTTATACTTCTTATGGAGACTGGGGATCTCCAGCGCTGCGGGCATGCTTTGCACAGAATTTGGTTTGTGCTGCTCATCCCTTGGTGTGTATAGAATACAGTATAATATATATATATATATATATATATATATATATATACATACATACATACATACATACATACATACATACATACATACATACATACATACACACACACACACACAGATTGATCCAGTCAGGGAGATGATTTGTGAGGATGAACCTAGATAAATTAATACATTTTGTTATTTGGCACACACTGCCCAGTTAGGTTATTGGTGGTGAAGAAGGTTGAGTGTGTTTGCCTAGTTTTGCCATTGCATGCTGATGCTATATAGCTATTTGTATGGTCAGTTAGGCTATGAAGGTTTTTTTTTGGGGGGGGGGGGGGGGGGGTGTACCAATTAGTTTTAGTTTTGTCCAGAAACGTCCTGCTTAGTGTTGGGCGAACAGTGTTCGCCACTGTTCGGGTTCTGCAGAACATCACCCTGTTCGGGTGATGTTCGAGTTCGGCCGAACACCTGACGGTGCTCGGCCAAACCGTTCGGCCATATGGCCGAACTAAGAGCGCATGGCCGAACGTTCCCCGAACGTTCGGCTAGCGCTGTGATTGGCCGAACGGGTCACGTGGTTCGGACCCGAACGCGCTCTGATTGGCCGAACTGTCACGTGGTTCGGGTAAATAAATACCCGAACCACGTCATATCTCCGCCATTTGTCTGTGGGTTTAGCTTTGGGTAGGCAGGCAGGGTAGTTCGCGCTCCAGCCACGCTAGCCAGGGTCCCCCCCAGTCATTGTGTGTCGCTGCTGGGAACAGTAGTACACCGCTCGTTCAGCCACACTATATAGCATTCTGTGTACTGTTCTGTGTCTGCTGGGAACAGTAGTACACCGCTCGTTCAGCCACACTATATAGCATTCTGTGTACTGTTCTGTGTCTGCTGGGAACAGTAGTACACCGCTCGTTCAGCCACACTATATAGCATTCTGTGTACTGTTCTGTGTCTGCTGGGAACAGTAGTACACCGCTCGTTCAGCCACACTATATAGCATTCTGTGTACTGTTCTGTGTCTGCTGGGAACAGTAGTACACCGCTCGTTCAGCCACACTATATAGCATTCTGTGTACTGTTCTGTGTCTGCTGGGAACAGTAGTACACCGCTCGTTCAGCCACACTATATAGCATTCTGTGTACTGTTCTGTGTCTGCTGGGAACAGTAGTACACCGCTCGTTCAGCCACACTATATAGCATTCTGTGTACTGTTCTGTGTCTGCTGGGAACAGTAGTACACCGCTCGTTCAGCCACACTATATAGCATTCTGTGTACTGTTCTGTGTCTGCTGGGAACAGTAGTACACCGCTCGTTCAGCCACACTATATAGCATTCTGTGTACTGTTCTGTGTCTGCTGGGAACAGTAGTACACCGCTCGTTCAGCCACACTATATAGCATTCTGTGTACTGTTCTGTGTCTGCTGGGAACAGTAGTACACCGCTCGTTCAGCCACACTATATAGCATTCTGTGTACTGTTCTGTGTCTGCTGGGAACAGTAATACACCGCTCGTTCAGCCACACTATATAGCATTCTGTGTACTGTTCTGTGTCTGCTGGGAACAGTGGTACACCGCTCGTTCAGCCACACTATATAGCATTCTGTGTACTGTTCTGTGTCTGCTGGGAACAGTAGTACACCGCTCGTTCAGCCACACTATATAGCATTCTGTGTACTGTTCTGTGTCTGCTGGGAATAGTGGTACACCGCTCGTTCAGCCACACTATATAGCATTCTGTGTACTGTTCTGTGTCTGCTGGGAATAGTGGTACACCGCTCACCCGTCACTGTATAGCATTGTGCTCTGTGTCGCTGCTGGGAATAGTGGTACTGTATAGCATTTCTGTACTGCCACTGTACTGCTGCCAGTCAGCGTGTACTGTAAGGATAAGTGAAATGAGGAAGAAATCCGGTGAAAGAGGGAGGGGCAAGGGAAGAGGTGTTTCCCCTGACGGTTCACGTACAGGCCACAGGGGAGCACCCAAGAAAACCCACTCAATACCGCCCATGTTGTCCAGGACAACAACCCTCACAAATCCAAAAGAACAGGACCAGATAATTACTTGGATGACCTCTCAAGCGTCCAGCAGTGGGTTAAGCAGCACCAGCACATCACGCACGAGGTCCGAGTCCTCAGCCAGTTACAAGGAGCCAGTGGGCACAAAGCTGACACAACCGGCAGCGACACCACGCACACAACTGCCAGATAACCAGTCCGATGAATTACCTCAGGACACAATGGGGTATTCGCAGGAGCTATTCCCAGCCCAACAAACTTCCACCTTTCAAAGGTCAATGGAGGAACAGCCAGAAATGTTGTGCCTGGATTCACAACCGTTAACTGTGGGAAATGCACCGCGCACTGAAATACAAGGCGAGTCCGAAGAGGACTCGGAAACCCAAATCCCAGAGCAATTTGGGCAGGAGGGGTTGCAATTGCAGGAGGTCGGCCGACAAGATCTGGAAGACGACGTTGGAGTGTGCTGCGCAGAGGTTGTTGTGGGGAGCTCTACTCCACGGCGGTGGCCCACAATGACATATGACGAGTTTGAGGAGATGGAAGAGGAGGGTATGGACAATGTGGACAGAGACCCAGATTTTGTTTGTGAACGAGAACATCGCCGTCGTAGCAGCAGCACAGATGAGTCTGTTGAAGAACACACTGCTGCACGAGTTCGCCTTGTGCCACAAGGTAGGCGGCGCGCAATTTCAGGCACCACAAGCGTGGAAGTTCAAGTGAGAGGCAAAAGAGGAGCAAACAGAAATCGCCAGCAAGGAGGCAGGTGCTCCAAAGTCTGGGCTTTCTTTGAAGACTGCACTGAGGATGTTACCATGGCGATTTGCAAGGTGTGCAAGACCCGCCTGAGCAGGGGGAAAAATATTAACAACCTCTCCACCACCAGCATGAGCCGTCACATGCTATCCAAACATCCCACTCTTTGGGCAAACGCGTCAGGACAGGGTACCAGAAACAACACTGCCTCCCTTGGGTTCACCAGACCCGCCTCAGCAGCAGCAGTAGCCCAGCCATTGCGTGGTTCACAACATTCACAAACATCAGACGACGCTGACACTGTCACTTTCCGGAGTAGTGCTCTTGAGGTCTCCCAGTGTTCATCAAACACAACAACCAACAGCCCTTCCGTGTGCAGCGCTACGGTTCAGTTGTCTGTGTCGGAGATGTTTGAGCGCAAGAGGAAATTGCCAGCAAATGACCCCCGGGCCGTGGCAGTAACAGCCAGCATAGCCAAGCTTCTGGCCTGCGAAATGCTGCCATATCGATTGGTGGAGACAAACAGCTTCAAGGGCATGATGTCAGTGGCCATCCCACGTTACGTGGTTCCCAGCCGCTACCACTTTGCACGCTCTGCAGTGCCTGAGTTGCATGAGCACGTGGTCAGCAAAATAACCCGAAGCTTGAAGAATGCCGTTGCCTGCAAGGTTCACCTCACCACTGACACCTGGACGAGTGCGTTCGGCCAGGGTCGATACATCTCCCTTACCGCGCACTGGGTGAACCTTGTGGAGCCTGGCAGCGATTCCTCACCTGCTACGGCACGGGTGTTGCCCACGCCACAAACAGCTGCACCGCCGTCCCTCCCACTGGATAACAACAGCAGCACCTACCTCTCTGACTCCTTCTCCTCCAACGCATCTCAAAGCTGTACCTCATCCGGAAACGCTAACCCAGCAGCAGTAGGATCGTGGAAGCAGTGCAGCACAGCTGTTGGCATGCGTCAGCAAGCGTTGCTGAAGCTAATCTGCCTTGGGGATAAGCAGCACACAGGGGAGGAAATTTGGAGGGGAATAAAGGAACAGACGGATTTGTGGCTGGCACCGCTGGACCTGAAACCGGGCATGGTTGTGTGTGATAATGGGAGTAATCTCATTCGCGCTTTAAGGTTGGCTAAGCTGACACACATCCCTTGCCTGGCGCACGTGATGAACCTAGTAGTTCAGCGGTTCCTGAGGACATACCCAGGCGTGCCCGATCTGCTGTTGAAGGTGCGTCGAGTGTCCAAACATTGTAGAAATTCCAGTACTGCTTCGGGGGCACTCGCCAAGATGCAGGAGCGCTTCAATCTCCCCCACCATCGCTTGCTGTGTGATGTCCCTACGCGCTGGAATTCTACGCTGCACATGCTAGCCCGCTTTTGCGAGCAGAAGAGTGCAGTGGTCCAGTACATGACGGCGCAGTACCGAGGCGCATCCGGCCAGCTGCCAAGCTTCTGTGGATCCGATTGGGCCAACATGTTGGACCTCTGCCAAGTCCTCCAAAATTTTGAGCAATCCACGTTGCTTGTGAGCAGTGACAACTCTTCAGTCAGCATTACCATACCACTGCTGTGTTTACTGAAGAGGTCGATGTTAAAAATCAAGGAAACAGCTGTCATGATGCAACTGGGGGAATCTGAAGGAGAAAACGATCAGCGTGATGGTACCAACATCAGGCCATCCGCCTCAGGGAACGCTGGCCCCAGCAGCTATGACGAAGAAGAGGAGGAGGAACAGCTGGAGTTGGAGCAGGAATTTCATGCCACCACTGACGAGGGCCAGAGCGGTGCACGTTGGACTTCCACAATTCAACGCGAATGGTCAGCAGAAGCAGACCAGGAGGAAGGTGACGACTATGATGCATCACAACAACTATCACAACGCTCACAAGAGGATGATGAGGATTCTGGTAGGACTCTGGCACACATGGCTCAATTCATGCTAGACTGCATTGAACGTGACCCACGCATTGTGCGCATTCTGGACAACACCAATTACTGGGTTTATACCCTTCTGGATCCACGGTACAAACACAATGTTCCAAAACTGCTTGAAGAAAGAGTCAGACAGGTCAAAATGGAAGAATACCAGCAGGCCCTTGTGGAGACTTTAGAGAGGAGATTGACATCCTCCCCCTCCTCTAGCCAGTTGTACGCAGACAGACTGACTTCCGCAAACCCAGGACGACCAGGAGGGCAGCAAACAACGCAAGCCGCAGCTAGTACCCAAAAGGGAATGGTATCGGCAGTGTCCTTGGAGTGGGAAAATTTTCTGACACCCATGCAGCCGCAGCCCACTGAACAGCAAGCGTGCAGATCCACCTCCAACACCGATCGCCTGGAGAAGATGGTCAAGGACTACATGTCAGATGGCGTAGCTGTGTCGAACCATCCATCTGCACCCTTCAACTATTGGGTATCGAAGCTAGACACCTGGCACGAACTGGCAATGTACGCAATAGAGGTGCTGGCTTGCCCGGCAGCCAGCGTTATGTCGGAACGCTGTTTCAGTGCTGCCGGAGGCATCGTCACAGATCGGCGTATCCGCCTCTCTACAGAAAATGCAGACCGTCTGACTCAAATTAAAATGAATCAATCCTGGATTGGAAATGACTACGCAACACTCCAGGACCCCAACCAAGTAACATGACCAATGAACATCTGGGATGGTGTTGCGTTTCCGGGCCCTGTTTATTGAACCTCTCATCTGTATTACATTTATGACTGCATGGCGGCAAAAAGCATTGCTGCTATATCCGCACGCTTTTTGTCCACATGCAAGGCCTGGGTTGTTGTGTCTCACAAAGCGTGGCCTTCTCCTCCTGCGCCTGCTCCTGTTCCATCACGTCTGCTGCTGCTGGGTTAGCGTTGCCGCGTGGTCCCTGTTTATTGAACCACTTATCTTTATTACATTTATGACTGCATGGCGGTACAAAGCATGCTATCCGCACGCTTCTTGCCCTCATGCAAGGCCTGGGTTGTTGTGTCTCACAAAGCGTGGCCTTCTCCTCCTGCGCCTGCTCCTGTTCCATCACGTCTGCTGCTGCTGGGTTAGCGTTGCCGCGTGGTCCCTGTTTATTGAACCACTTATCTTTATTACATTTATGACTGCATGGCGGTACAAAGCATGCTATCCGCACGCTTCTTGCCCTCATGCAAGGCCTGGGTTGTTGTGTCTCACAAAGCGTGGCCTTCTCCTCCTGCGCCTCCTCCTGTTCCATCACGTCTGCTGCTGCTGGGTTAGCGTTGCCGCGTGGTCCCTGTTTATTGAACCACTTATCTTTATTACATTTATGACTGCATGGCGGTACAAAGCCTGCTATCCGCACGCTTCTTGCCCTCATGCAAGGCCGGGGTTGTTGTGTCTCACAAAGCGTGGCCTTCTTCTCCTCCTGCGCCACCCTCCTCCTGTTCCATCACGTGTGCTGCTGCTGGGTTAGCGTTACCGGTCCCTTTTCCTGGAACCTCTTATATGTATTACATTTATGACTGCATGCCGACAAAAAACATGTTACCTGTGCAAAGAAAACAGACATTTCCCGCATTTAAAAGACAGTTTTCCCTTTGAAACTTTAAAATCGATTTTCTCAAAAACTATAAGCTCTTTTTGCTAATTTTTTTTTCCTCTTGTACCCACTCCCAAGGTGCACATACCCTGTAAATTTGGGGTATGTGGCATGTAAGGAGGCTTTACAAACCACAAAAGTTCGGGTCCCCATTGACTTCCATTATGTTCGGAGTTCGGGTCGAACACCCGAACATCGCGGCCATGTTCGGCCTGTTCGGCCCGAACCCGAACATCTAGATGTTCGCCCAACACTAGTCCTGCTCTCTACACAGAATCATAAAAAGACTACCGTTCTCTCTTTCATATCTGTCTCAGTGATGGACAATAAACTGAGTCAGCAGAATCTCCCAGAATGCAGTTTGATAGAGATGTTGGGAGCCCCACAGTATCTCACATATACGGAAACATGGCCCTCGATTACACAACTGATATGCAGTGATAATGTGTAATGTATACAGACACACACTGGCAGACAATACAGGATAGCAATGGAATAAGCTTCAGATGGATCCATGTGGAGAAAAACTACCTCTAATGCTGTTATTGTACGTATGACCCTCCAGCTATAGTCCACACAGCGCAGACAAATTATGAGTGCTCAGGTGGGAGGCGGGAGACAAAAAGAAAAAAAAATGCCCGCAATCAACAAATTAGTTAATTAAGACATGATTTATTAATGACAAATTAATTATACCTTATTTTGCAGTTCTATTAAGCTTGATGAGTAATTTTATTAATCACCGCTGTGCTAATTGCAGACATGTACAGAAGGAGCACTAATTATACATGCAAGCATATGCAAAATAGCAGGCTCTGCTGAGATCGGCAGAATATTAGTGTAATCTTTCAAAGTTTTCATTGTTACCAAACTTAATTTTTGTCTCCTCAGTAAAAATATAAAACTGGAAGTTAAATAACAGATTTCACATAAGCCATCAAGAATGGGATAAAAATCACGATGCTTAAAAACTACACTGCATTTTTCTTATGTCCTAATTGACTGGTTATTTCATTTTAGATTAGATCACTTACCCTTGATAAATATCCAGTAAAAAGGGGACCTATTGGTTAGAACAGTGCCATACTATATCATTTGCAGGTCAAAGTTCAAGTCGTAGTATAGCCTTTTTTTTTTTTTACTGCATATTTAATTTTCTTATACAATTATAAAAACCAGTAATGAGTGAAAATTCCGATATTCTTTTTCCCTTATTTCAGCGAAAATTAGTACAATTTTCTTTCCGACAAGCAAAAATATGCTGAAATAATTTTTTCGTTTTAATTTTCGCTTAAACAGCGACAACTTTAGTTTAGCTTTTTTGTGCTTTGATTTTTCACTTTCTTTAAAGAGAACCCAAGGTGGATCTTCAGGGAGTGGATGGGACACACAAGTATGTTATCTTTCTAACGACATGGCTCGTGTCCCCCAACCACCGATCTCTGCCCCCCCAACGCCGCACTATAGCCCGCCCCCCTTCCCGAGTTTAGCGACAAGATTTATCGCTAACTCGGAGGTAGAGGGGAGAGGAATGCACTTTCAGGGGCGTTCCTACAGGGTTTCCTGAGCTGCCATTGGGCAGCTCTCTTCCCCTGGCTGCACCTCCTGCCACTCCCCCGCCTCCCTGCATGCTATGAGAGACAACACAGTCTCTCAGTGCAGTGTCATGCAAGTGAAAGTGGGCCATTGCGGCCCACAGGAGCGGCATTTTTTGTGGCTACCTGATCCGCTCAGCCCTGCCGATCAGGTAGCCCATTTTTTTTTTTTGAGCCCACCTCGGGCTCTCTTTGAAGAGAAACCGTAACCAAGGACTGAACTTCATCCCAATCAGTGACTGATGCCCCCTTTCCCATGAGAAATCTTTACCTTTTCTCAAACAGATCATCAGGGGGCTCTTTATGGCTGATATTGTGTTGAAACCACTCCCACAGTGTTATGTCAGGACCATGGTGCTGACATCACACTGTGGGAGCCTTGTTGCATTGTGGGAAATAACAGCTCTTTCCAACTGCCAAAAAAGCAAGCAGCAGCTACTTCCACTGACATCACCTGTCAGCAGTAAAAATGAAAGATTTTAGAAAGATTTTAAAATGGGCAAACACTGACTAAATCATTTATACATAATTATTGTAACAATTAAGCATTTTATTAAGCACTGTTTATTAGAATATTTTACTGGAGTTCCTCTTTAATGCCTAATATGGGGAGAGAAGAAGACATTACTTGCTATAAATGTTTGCATTTTCGCACAAAGCACATTCCGAATATAGCAGCCATTTTCAAAAATTGCAATGTGGGTCAAAAATATGCCACTTTTTTAAAAAATTTGTTATTTGGACAAAAACGCAAAAAATGTAGTGTATTTTCATATACAAAAAACAAAAACAAAAATGGCATATTCAATGTGAAAATGACTGGCAAAAACACGCAAGCAACACTGATAAAACCACATTTAACTGGTAGTGCTGATGCATTTAAAATGGAAGGTTCACTGCAGAAAAACCTAAGAATAGTGTCCAGGGATGCTAAAATGATATTTTGTACTGTATAAATTGGAATCCAGAAAAAGCACTGAACTAATCACACAGAGGATATTCTGAGAAGTGCTGTACACCAATTACTATTAATAATATTTTTTATTTATATAGCCCTCAGTAGTAGTGGTGTACATAGTACAAAACAAACAGTTGGGAACATGGATACATGAGAGGTTCAAAACCAATGCTGGTGCACCTTTATGTGATAAATGAATCAGAATAAGAAAAAAAAAATAGGAGTAGGTCCCTGCCCTTGCCAGCTTACAATCTAGAAGGTAGTGGGTAATGGTGAGCACTACACGGAGCTACTCATAATCGAAATTTAAATTAGATAGCGCTGCTCCCGGCAGATGAGGGCTAGCACATGCTGCCTACAGTCGCGTTCCATGTAAGCAGCAGTGTTTCATTTGACTTGCACAGCAGAAGGGAGGAGGTGGCACTGCTGTCCTGACCGAGGAGGAATGGAGGACGGCCGACTGGCTGAGGTTAAAAACAAGGAACACCAAGAGCCCCAATAGTGTAATATGTACTGGTAAATGGTTACTAGATAGAGTAAATATTAATACTCACAAACCAGGGTTACCATTAGGCAACCACTGTAAAGGCAGGTGGGGAGATTTTCCTGACCCCACTCTCTGTAAATGGGAAAAAGGGGGTTCAACCCTCCACCCAGGGTGGACTCAATATTATGCAGGAGAACAGAGGTGCCAAAAGGATAAAAGGAAGCTAAATGAGCTTAAAACAAATTCTTGGTAAATAGAGGAGGTAGTGGTGGATTTACCTCCTCCAAGTAGACACACAACGACTGTAGTAAAGACAGTCAATATATTTTATTTATGAGCCTGGCTCTTCTACTGACCACATATGCTATTGCTCCGTTGTTATTGCCTGATGAAGCGGGATCAAACCTGCGAAACGCGTTGCATATTTGGAGTTCATAAATAAAATATATTGACTGTTTTTACTACAGTTGTTGTGTGTCTACTTGGAGGAGGCAAGTCCACCACTACCTCCTCTATTTACTAAAGGTGCATACACACATCAGACTACAGTCTTTGGAAAATGAAAGATCACAGACCAATCTTACCCCCTTCCATGTAGTATGAGAGCCATACCTACACAGTCTATTCTATGGAGCTGAACTTCCCATCAGACAGAAATCTTTGCAAGATGCTGCGCACAGAGATGCTGTACACATTCAAAAGATCAGTATCTGCAAAAGATCTGTTCCTGCAAAAGATCCGTTCCTGCAAATTGCATTCATAGTCTATGAGATCTGCAGATCATCATAGACACCTTGTATAACAGATAAAACAAAAGAAAAAACAGGGCACCGAGAGCCCAATAGTGCAATATAGTTTTAACAGAGAAAATCTGTCTAGATAGTTCGTGCAGAAATATACTCACAAAAAAGGGTCACCAGCAGGCAACCACTTGAAAGGCAGGTGGGGAGAATTGGTACCCGACCCCACTCGGGTATAAAAGTCGCTCTCTGTAGACAGGAGAAAAAAGGGGGCGTACCCCTCCACCAAGGGTGAATAAGTAATATGTATCAAACGCAGATAGAACAGAGGCGCCAAAAAGAGTAAAAACACTATTATTTAAAAACAGTATAAAGAGGGAAGGTAAGGTGGACTTACCTCCCTCTAGCAGTGGAAAACAAAACTCTGAGGTAGAGTAGAATGCATTTATTAAACAGTGTAACTCCTAAAGATGCAACGCGTTTCGCAGGCCACAGCACCGCTTCCTCAGGCTATACAGGAGTTCAAAAAAGCTGTATCCAATCCAAGTATTGAATGAGACAGAGGCGCTCATTCAATACTTGGATTGGATACAGCTTTTTTGAACTCCTGTATAGCCTGAGGAAGCGGTGCTGTGGCCCGCGAAACGCGTTGCATCTTTAGGAGTTACACTGTTTAATAAATGCATTTTACTCTACCTCAGAGTTTTGTTTTCCACTGCTAGAGGGAGGTAAGTCCACCTTACCTTCCCTCTTTATACTGTTTTTAAATAATAGTGTTTTTACTCTTTTTGGCGCCTCTGTTCTATCTGCGTTTGATACATAATACTTGTATAACAGATATTCATCTGCAGATCTGACAATCATCTGCAGATCTAAAAATCCATCCTGGTGGATCTGATCTGCAGATGAATATCAGTTATACAAGGTGTGCATGAGATCTGCAGATCTCATAGACTATGAATGCAATTTGCAGGAACGGATCTTTGGCAGGAACATATCTTTTGCAGATACTGATCTGTTGCAGGTGTACAGCATCTTTGTGTGCAGCATCTTGCAAAGATTTCTGTCTGATGGGGAGTTCAGCTCCATAGAAAAGACTGTGTAGGTATGGCTCTCATACTACATGGAAGGAGGTAAGATTGGTCTGTGATCTTTCATTTTCCAAAGACTATGGTCTGATGTGTGTATGCACCTTAAGAATTTGGTTTTTAAGCTCATTTGACTGGCTGAGGTTGAGCAGTTTGTCACAGACTCGCAGCCAGCGGGTTATTGTGTTGAGCTGCAGCATGTCATGTCTCAAGTCCTTGCATATGCTGCCTTGCTGACTGAAAACATTAAATGAAGCAGAGTATGGTAAATTGTCGGGGGCTGTGCGATCATTCCAAATGGGGGGGGACAAGTTTGCCTCAGGTAGCAAGAAGTATGAATTGGCCCTGCACATTGCATACATTGTGGAAACAGCGCCTGGGGTTTCGTTGCTTGTCCCGATATTGCTCGCTGTTACCACCACGCACCAGTCCGACCAATATATGCAACCAATTTGGGCCCAAAGTTGGTCTCATTGTCTGTCGGGCAGGGACTTGGCGGCACAGATTTTCATCTAATTCCAATTATTTTAATTGAATCGTATGGTCGATCGGCCACCAAGTCCCTGATGTATAGCAACCTTAACAGGGGCAAACCCAGGATTTTCAAGGGGGGGGGGGGGAGGGGGGATTCCTGAAAGGTGTCCCTCAGCCACGCACAATACAGTATAATAATGTGGTAGGACATCATGCTGGGTAAACACAATGCAATTTCCTGTCCGACTGACTGACAACGATCAGGAGCAGTTTGGATACAGATAATAATGAGGACAGCCAACATTGGAAATGAAGGAGAAGGTGAAGCATTCACACCGCAGGGCACAGGGCTGTGCTCATTTCTGACTCTGTTAAAGGGGAACTGATGTAAGAGGTATACGGAGGCTGCCATATTTTTTTCCTTTTAATCAATACCAGTTGCCTGGCAGCCCTGCTGGTCTATTTCTCTGCAGTAGTATCTGAATAACATCAGAAACAAGCATGCAGCTAGTCTTGTCAGATCTGACTTTAAAGTCTGAAACACCTGATCTGCTGCATGCTTGTTCAGGGGCTATGGCTAATAGCATTAGAGGCAGAGGATCAGCAGGGCTACCAGGCAACTGGTATTGCTTAAAAGGAAATAAACATGGCAGCCTCCATATACCTCTCTCTTCAGTTCCTCTTTAAGTTCCCCAGAGCCGCTCCATGCTCTGTACATGTACACACGCTGCTGCTCCATGCTCTGTACATGTACTCACGCTGCTGCTGCTCCATGCTCTGTACATGTACTCACGCTGCTGCTGCTCCATGCTCTGTACATGTACTCACGCTGCTGCTCCATGCTCTGTACATGTACACATGCTGCTGCTCCATGCTCTGTAAACACGCTGCTGCTGTGAGCTGCAAGATGTCTGCAGATATTCTGGTGTCTCAACTTGCACCTGTCCCCAGACACTGCACCAACCCTGGTCTGAGGGAGGATTCTGGGCAGCTGTAATCTCCCCCACGTTAGCCTATGCTTAACCCTACCATCTGATTATCGCAGCTGAAATCTAGACATCAGACGAGGCAACATTTTTCCAGCCTTGTATCGCCCAATCTTGATGAGCAAGACAGCAGCAGCCATCTATCGGAAGACCTCTGAACCACTGTGGTCACCCTGAGCTCGGCAGACATCATTTAGGTAGTGGGTAGTGGCTGCTGAGCTGGGGAGGAGCCAATGGAACATGAATTACAGCTGAGCACGTGAGTTATTGACTCTGTGGTCCCCTTGATCCTGGCGGCATTACATGACATGACATGACAGGCTCTTGTACACTGAAAGTACTCTTTAGTCATCAGTGAGTTATGTAACAGTGCGACTGCTTGAATGCATTCAACTTTAATTTAGTCCCCTCATTTTTTTTTAATTAGATAATTTCCTTTGATTATTTCATTAGATCGAATATAAAGATTTTTCCAACATGTCCGATCGTATTTTTATAGGGGGAAAAAAAAGGGAGAGATAATCGTTTGTTTTGCTTGATAGAAAAAAAAAATATTCTTTTTCACTTTACATCAATTTGATTGTTTTGGTCGAATAAAACGGGAAAATAGAAAAGAGGAGGAGGAGGAGGAGGAGGAGGAGGAGGAGGAGGAGGAGGAGGAGGAGGAGGAGAAGGAGAAGACACAGCCTAGTTCTAGGTAGGATTGGGACCCTACATACACAATATATCTTATATCAAATATTTACCAAATATCACATTTTTCTTCGAATTAATGAAATTGTAGAAAGTAATGGCAGAAAAATCAAATCAAATCTGTATATACTGTAGATGACCATCTTCAATAGCCACACAGATATTTATCCATTTCAGCCCGTGGGGATTTTTCACCTTATGCATCAGAGCAATTTTCACCTCCCATTCATTTGCTAATAACTTTATCACTACTTATCACAATGTATTGATCTATATCTTGTTTCTTCCGCCACTAATTAGGCTTTCTTTGGGTGGTACATTTTGCTAAGAATTATGTTTGTAGTATACCCCCTTCAAATGCATATTTAAAAAGTTCAGACCCTCAGGTAACTATTTATGTTTTTTTTTTTCTTAATTGTAATTTTTTTTTTTCATGAAAAATGTTATTTGGGTAATTTTTTGGTGTTGGGAAAAAAACAGTTAATTTTTAATGTCATAATATGTGTAAAATGGCATGAAGAATGTATGTAGATGTAGTTTTACTGTTTGGCCACAAGATGGCCACCTTGAGTTTTGTTTTCCTTGTGCTTCTCGCTAACTGGAAGCACAAGACAGGACAGGGAAAAGAAAATTTCTAGAAAAACTGCAGTCTCCGATTAGAAACCATCGTTTTTTCTGTTGGCAACTTAGATCGGTGAACGGGAACCATGTTCCCGTTCACTGATCCCAGGGCTACCGGGGGACAGCATGGAGACACGGTCGCACGCAGGAGCGTGCCGAAGCGCGCTTCTGCAGCAGAGCAGCCGTCTGGACGTGAGGATCACACACACACACACACACACACTCAGAACAGGATTGTTCACAAGGTAATCTAGGTAGGTGCCTAGGGCCTAGTAAGTGTCAAGGCGCCCACTTGTCACCTTCTCTGACCTCTCTACACTTCAGCTTACCAAAAGGACCACAAGGGGGCGTAAATCTACGACCATGCCCCCAGGGCCCTAATTACACCTTCATCTATCGCTGCATGCGCTCACAGAGAAGGTACCAGTCACAAGAAGACTGCTGAAGCATGCACAACGTAACATCCTCTAGTAACCAAAGCTAACTGTGATGACGGCTCCCAACTGACATGTATAACAGGCCGCCCTGGGGTGCCACACTTTGCACAGCACTATGGCTCCTCCCCTCTCTTTTATAAATAACCTTTCAAGTGTTTTACCTAATAGCAATTAGCAAGCATTGAAGCCAGTTTCATCTTAATTCTTCCGTCAAACAAGTAGCGGCTTCCTCTTTAAGAGACAAGCTTCTAAATAATGCAGAGCTGTCCATCCCCCATGGAATAATTAAGTAGATTAATTAATAGAAAGTGACTTATTTAGTCCATGAATGGATTAAGCCTCCTTATTTCTTCCAGTGTATGGTCACCCATTTCCAGAGATGAGCAAATCCCGGCAGCCACCAAACTAGGGCAGCAATAGAAGCAGACAGCATATGGCAAAGCAGCAGACACCGTGCAGATCAATGAGTCAACGAGGTGTAGAAATCTGTGCAAGGCAATACCCAGCGTTCCTGTTATAGGTCACACTGCCGTGACCACCACCCCGGACTGGTCTCATTAGGAGCACCAGACACTTGGACTGCTGGGAAATCTTCTGTACTATCTATTTACTTGGCCTTTGCATGATTTCCTGGCTTCCTCTGTAATGCAAGGTACACACCATACAATTTTCTGTTGGATTTCCCGGCCAGATAGATTTTTTCCAACATGTTGGAAAAAAAAAAAAAAATCTATCTGGCAGGTAAATCTAACAGAAAATCTAACTGAAAATTGTATGCTGTGTACCTAGCATAAGATTTCTGGAACAAAAGCACTTATAATGGTAATCTTGGCGCCCTTTCACACTGATGCAATTTGCTTTTGACACAGACACATTACATGTGAACCGCAAGGAACAAACGAGATGCAATCATATTGTGAAAATGATCAATGACACAGAAAGATAAAAATGAAATAGTAATTTGCAATAAGACAAAGTTTAGTGTAAAATAGAGAAATTGTGATGGCAGTCCGTTTGTGGCCATGATTTTCAGTGTTAAATAAGGGCACTAAGGGCCCATTCACAGTCGCAAAACGCTAGCAATTAGCGCCAGTGTTTTGCGCTGTGATTTTTACACCATAAATGCATACATTTTACTGTACTTTCCTGCGATTTTTGAACGATTGTGATTAGCATATCCTTAGCACGGTAATCGCGATCTCTCAAAAACTGCAAGAAGCGCTGCATTTGCCGATAATCGCGAAAAAACATGTATATTCCATGTAGCATGAGGGTCAGCCGACATTGAATACTATGAGCAGATTGTGTAGGTCAGCCCTCATACTACATGGAGCTGGTAAAATGGATAGGCGATTGCCCAATAATAATTGTAAGTGTGTACCAGGCTTAAGGGCGTGTGCACACATCCAATTTTGATTGGCCAATGTTACTACTTCCATGTAGTATGAGAGCTTACCTACACAATGTGCTCATCATATTCAAAATGTATTCACCCATCAAAATTGGATGTTAAGCCTCAGGGTGCATACACATTCAATTTTGATTGGCCAATCATTGACTAATTTCACCACCTCCCTTGCAGTATGAGAGCTTTCCTACACAATCTGTTCATAATATTCAAATCTGTTGGCCCTGCATAGGCAAACACAGGGCGGGGGGGGGGGGGGGGGTTACAGTTGCCCAGAATCCCCCCTCAGACCCTCAGACCAGGGCCACACAGTGTCTGGGGACAAGCACAAGTTGAGACA
The DNA here is from genome assembly GCF_040937935.1 of Hyperolius riggenbachi. NCBI lineage: Eukaryota > Metazoa > Chordata > Amphibia > Anura > Hyperoliidae > Hyperolius > Hyperolius riggenbachi. Next base: position 34,619,972 of record NC_090655.1, on the reverse strand, counting down.
CCAGAATATCTACAGGTATCCTGCAGCTCACAGCACTGCCCCCTTTCTTTCCCTGCTACAGTTGTCTTTGGATGTAGCAGCAGCATGCGTACAGGAGCATGGAGGGGGAAGCGTGCGTACAGGAGCATGGAGGGGGAAGCGTGCGTACAGGAGCATGGAGGGGGAAGCGTGCGTACAGGAGCATGGAGGGGGAAGCGTGCGTACAGGAGCATGGAGGGGGAAGCGTGCGTACAGGAGCATGGAGGGGGAAGCGTGCGTACAGGAGCATGGAGGGGGAAGCGTGCGTACAGGAGCATGGAGGGGGAAGCGTGCGTACAGGAGCATGGAGCGGGAAGCGTGCGTACAGGAGCATGGAGCGGGAAGCGTGCGTACAGGAGCATGGAGCGGGAAGCGTGCGTACAGGAGCATGGAGGGGGAAGCGTGCGTACAGGAGCATGGAGGGGGAAGCGTGCGTACAGGAGCATGGAGGGGGAAGCGTGCGTACAGGAGCATGGAGGGGGAAGCGTGCGTACAGGAGCATGGAGGGGGAAGCGTGCGTACAGGAGCATGGAGGGGGAAGCGTGCGTACAGGAGCATGGAGCGGGAAGCGTGCGTACAGGAGCATGGAGGGGGAAGCGTGCGTACAGGAGCATGGAGGGGGAAGCGTGCGTACAGGAGCATGGAGGGGGAAGCGTGCGTACAGGAGCATGGAGGGGGAAGCGTGCGTACAGGAGCATGGAGGGGGAAGCGTGCGTACAGGAGCATGGAGGGGGAAGCGTGCGTACAGGAGCATGGAGGGGGAAGCGTGCGTACAGGAGCATGGAGGGGGAAGCGTGCGTACAGGAGCATGGAGGGGGAAGCGTGCGTACAGGAGCATGGAGGGGGAAGCGTGCGTACAGGAGCATGGAGGGGGAAGCGTGCGTACAGGAGCATGGAGGGGGAAGCGTGCGTACAGGAGCATGGAGGGGGAAGCGTGCGTACAGGAGCATGGAGCGGGAAGCGTGCGTACAGGAGCATGGAGCGGGAAGCGTGCGTACAGGAGCATGGAGGGGGAAGCGTGCGTACAGGAGCATGGAGGGGGAAGCGTGCGTACAGGAGCATGGAGGGGGAAGCGTGCGTACAGGAGCATGGAGGTGGAAGCGTGCGTACAGGAGCATGGAGGGGGAAGCGTGCGTACAGGAGCATGGAGGGGGAAGCGTGCGTACAGGAGCATGGAGGGGGAAGCGTGCGTACAGGAGCATGGAGGGGGAAGCGTGCGTACAGGAGCATGGAGGGGGAAGCGTGCGTACAGGAGCATGGAGGGGGAAGCGTGCGTACAGGAGCATGGAGGGGGAAGCGTGCGTACAGGAGCATGGAGGGGGAAGCGTGCGTACAGGAGCATGGAGGTGGAAGCGTGCGTACAGGAGCATGGAGGTGGAAGCGTGCGTACAGGAGCATGGAGGTGGAAGCGTGCGTACAGGAGCATGGAGGGGGAAGCGTGCGTACAGGAGCATGGAGGGGGAAGCGTGCGTACAGGAGCATGGAGGGGGAAGCGTGCGTACAGGAGCATGGAGGTGGAAGCGTGCGTACAGGAGCATGGAGGTGGAAGCGTGCGTACAGGAGCATGGAGGGGGAAGCGTGCGTACAGGAGCATGGAGGGGGAAGCGTGCGTACAGGAGCATGGAGGGGGAAGCGTGCGTACAGGAGCATGGAGGGGGAAGCGTGCGTACAGGAGCATGGAGGGGGAAGCGTGCGTACAGGAGCATGGAGGGGGAAGCGTGCGTACAGGAGCATGGAGGGGGAAGCGTGCGTACAGGAGCATGGAGCGGGAAGCGTGCGTACAGGAGCATGGAGGGGGAAGCGTGCGTACAGGAGCATGGAGGTGGAAGCGTGCGTACAGGAGCATGGAGGGGGAAGCGTGCGTACAGGAGCATGGAGGGGGAAGCGTGCGTACAGGAGCATGGAGGGGGAAGCGTGCGTACAGGAGCATGGAGGGGGAAGCGTGCGTACAGGAGCATGGAGGGGGAAGCGTGCGTACAGGAGCATGGAGGGGGAAGCGTGCGTACAGGAGCATGGAGGGGGAAGCGTGCGTACAGGAGCATGGAGGGGGAAGCGTGCGTACAGGAGCATGGAGGGGGAAGCGTGCGTACAGGAGCATGGAGGGGGAAGCGTGCGTACAGGAGCATGGAGGGGGAAGCGTGCGTACAGGAGCATGGAGGGGGAAGCGTGCGTACAGGAGCATGGAGGGGGAAGCGTGCGTACAGGAGCATGGAGGGGGCCGCGTGCGTACAGGAGCATGGAGCGGCAGCGTGCGTACAGGAGCATGGAGGGGGCCGCGTGCGTACAGGAGCATGGAGCGGCAGCGTGCGTACAGGAGCATGGAGCGGCAGCGTGCGTACAGGAGCATGGAGCGGCAGCGTGCGTACAGGAGCATGGAGCGGCAGCGTGCGTACAGGAGCATGGAGCGGCAGCGTGCGTACAGGAGCATGGAGCGGCAGCGTGCGTACAGGAGCATGGAGCGGCAGCGTGCGTACAGGAGCATGGAGCGGCAGCGTGCTTACAGGAGCATGGAGCGGCAGCGTGCTTACAGGAGCATGGAGCGGCAGCGTGCGTACAGGAGCATGGAGCGGCAGCGTGCGTACAGGAGCATGAAGCGGCAGCGTGCGTACAGGAGCATGGAGCGGCAGCGTGCGTACAGGAGCATGGAGCGGCAGCGTGCGTAAAGAGCATGGAGCGGCAGCGTGCGTACAGAGCATGAAGCGGCAGCGTGCGTACAGAGCATGGAGCAGCAGCAAGTGGACAGAGCATGGAGCAGCAGCAAGTGGACAGAGCATGGAGCAGCAGCAAGTGGACAGAGCATGGAGCAGCAGCAAGTGGACAGAGCATGGAGCAGCAGCAAGTGGACAGAGCATGGAGCAGCAGCAAGTGGACAGAGCATGGAGCAGCAGCAAGTGGACAGAGCATGGAGCAGCAGCAAGTGGACAGAGCATGGAGCAGCAGCAAGTGGACAGAGCATGGAGCAGCAGCAAGTGGACAGAGCATGGAGCAGCAGCAAGTGGACAGAGCATGGGGCAGCAGCAAGTGGACAGAGCATGGGGCAGCAGCAAGTGGACAGAGCATGGGGCAGCAGCAAGTGGACAGAGCATGGAGCAGCAGCAAGTGGACAGAGCATGGAGCAGCAGCAAGTGGACAGAGCATGGAGCAGCAGCAAGTGGACAGAGCATGGAGCAGCAGCAAGTGGACAGAGCATGGAGCAGCAGCAAGTGGACAGAGCATGGAGCAGCAGCAAGTGGACAGAGCATGGAGCAGCAGCAAGTTGACAGAGCATGGAACAGCAGCAAGTGGTCAGAGCATGGAGCCTCTCTGGGAAACTTAGTCAGGAATGAGAATAACCCTGTGCCCTGCTGTGTGAATGCTTCAATTTCCCCTTCGTTAAGTTCTCCGGTACCTGTCAAAAAGCTAAAACTGACACTTACCTGGGGCTTCCATCGGCCCCCCCGCAGCTGTAATGTCCCACACCGTCTTCTTCCAATGCGCTGTTCCCCGCCCGCTGGTAATCTGCTAATTAGACAAATAGAATTGCCGTGCACATCCTCGGGAGCTTACTGCGCAGGTGCAGTACAAGAAAACTTCGTACTGCGCAGTAAGCTTCCGATGACAGGAGCGAGCATGCGCGCGGCCACAGCTGCAGTTCTATTCATCTAGTTACTGTGTCGGGGAATGGAGCATCGGAGGAGGACAGCGCAGGACATTACAGCTGCAGGGGGCCAATAGAAGCCCCAGGTAAGTGTCAGTTTTAGCTTTTTGACAGGTATCGGAGAACCCCTTTAGCAATGTCGGCTGTCATCATAATTATCTGTATCCAAACTGCTCCTGATCAATCCCATTGTCGATTGGGAGTAGATCAGACATTCAGACTTCTACACATTGGGTTCCGCTCGCATAGCAGTTGTTTTTTTTTAGCGCATTTTTTTTTCCGATTCTCGCCGCTTAGGTGGGCATTGCGGTTTTGTGAAAAAGTGCTTTTCTACAGCATTTAATTCATTGCCTGACACAAGTCAGGAAGTGAACTTTTTGGACCAGAAAAGAGTATATACAATGTATTTATTCTTAAAAACGCGATCGCAAATCGCTGCATAAAGCCATTTTTGTGAGCGTTTTGTGTTTTTCCTATACCTTCCATTAAGGCAAAATCGGCTCAGAAATGGTACATGCAAGGCTTTTCTGAGCGGATCGGAAACAAACCACTCAGATGTGAACTCTATCATAGAGAACCATTGCACAAGCGCTTTTAGGGCGATTTTGAAAAATCACCAGCACTTAAAAAAAAATAAAAAAATCATAAAGCGCCTCAAGTGTGAACGATCCTTTAGGAAATAATTATCAGATCCTGTCAGTCGGACAGGAAGTTGCATTATGTGTACCCAGCATGATGTCCTACCATATGATTATACTGTATTGTGCGTGGCTGAAGAAGACCTTTCAGGAATCCTCCCCCCTTCAAAATCCTGGGTTTGCCCCTGCCCTTATACTATTTGGAAGTGGTAAAATTGGTCAATCACTGGTCAATCAAAATTGGACACACCCTTAAAGCAGATCCAACATGAAAAACTAACTATAACAAGTAACTTGTCTATATATCTTATTTAAAGTTCACACAGCAAATCTAGCTGCAAACAGCTTCAACAGTTTATGATTATTTCCATGATACAATTAAAACAGCCATGTTTTGTTTGTTTGTGACATTACACACAGGCAAGCTGATAGCATCTCCAGCCCTCAGCCTGTGACAATTTCAGTCCCCTCTCCTCCTCCCTCCTCCCCTCTGCCTCTAAAATCTCTGGCGAGTAACCTCCTCCTCCTGCTGTCCATACTAAGCTCCCATAAGCCCTTGCTACAGTGCCAAGGCACTCTGAAAAAAGCTGTGGGTGAGGCGTGTTTAGTTTATAGGGAATTAGAGTATTAAAACAAAAAAAGTATTTGGCTTGAGGAACTCCCTATAAACTATATGTAAGGAACACAATTATGCAATGAGCAAAAGTTTATCTTGGATTCACTTTAAGGCCAATTTCTGGGAGGAATATCTGTATGTTTGCAGCACGGTGGCATAGTGGTTAGCGCTCTTGCCTTGCAGGACTAACCCAGTCCTGCAAGGCAAGAGCGCTAACCACTACACCACCGTGTTGCCAACATACTGTGCAACATACATACAAACTCTGTGCAGATAGTGTCCTGGCTGAAATTCGAATCAATTTCTGGGAGGGATATCAGTATGTTGGCAGCATGGTGGTGTAGTGGTTAGCGCTCTTGCCTTGCACGACTAACCCAGTCCTGCAAGGCAAGAGTGCTAACCACTACACCACCATGCTGCCAACATACTGATATCTCTCCCAGAAATTGGTTTGAATCCCAGGCAGGAAACTATCTGCACAGAGTTTGTATGTTCTTTCCGTGTCTGTGTGGGTTTCCTCCGAGGACTTAGGTTTACCTTCCCCCTAAATATGGTCCTAGACTACGATACATACATAGACACATGTGTATGGTATGGATTACATTGTGAGCCCTTCTGAGGGACAGTTAAAGAGACTCTGAAGTCTCTTAAAATTCCGCTTTTTATTTCAAAAATGTGTTAACATCATTCCCCTAACTAAAACGCTGCATCCCCGTGCCTGAAATCTAACTAAATGCCCCCAAACTCCCCAGGGGGCAATCAGGGCAGCGCTTCCGTGTGAGGCAGAGTTTTCAGCGGCAGCTCTGCCTCTCCACGTGTCTGTCAGCCAGGATCGCCGCTGATCCCCTGCCCCTCTGTCTTCCTTCACTGAGAGGGGCGGGGGAGAGGCGGAGATACACGCTGATAGATGCGTGTAGAGGCAGAGCTGCAGCTGAAAGCTCTGCCTCTCACGGAAGCGCACAGGGCAGCAAAATCCACAACCAAGAAAGTCGTGTGCGAGGGGAGTTTGGGGGGATTTAGTTAGTGTCCAGCTGCGGGGATGCTGCGTTTTAGTTAGGGGAATGATGTTAAACACATTTTTGAAATAAAAAGCTGAATTTTAAGAGACTTCAGAGTCTCTTTAAGCGACAAGACAATATACTCTTTACAGCTCTGTGGAAGATGTCGGCGCTATGCAAGTACTAAATAACAATAATAATAATAATAATAACAATAACAATAACAATAATAAGTTGTCTGAGAGGACATCAATGCAAACAAACAAACAGCAATAGTGTGCATTACCCTACTATGCTACTTGTGCAGCGCGAGTTTCCTAGACAACGTGGAGGATGCACCACTTGCACAATGTACATAACTGGCATAAGCACCAGTAAAATTGCCGTGCACTTCCTGCGCAAAGCTATTTTACAGCAACGCCACAGGCAGTTCATGCTCACTATTCGCTGTCACTTTAGCATGACCAGCATGAGGCTCCATAAAACATACACCTTGTGAATGCTGCTCTGTACATAGTGACCAGCCAGAGGCAGCAAGTGCCACAGAACTCAATTAAAGAACAATTAATCTAAAATGGATATGATAAATGGATATGGCTGCCATATTTATTTCCTTTTAAACAATGCAGAGTGCCTGGCTGTCCAGTTGATCCTCTGCCTCTAACTTTTATTCATAGACCCTGAACGAGCATGCAGATCAGATGTTTGATTTAAGGCCTGTACCCACCTTGCGATTCTTCCAATTTTTACTTCCAATTTATTGGGACAACCACTCCAGTATCCAATCTAGCATTGTATTACTACCTGTATTGTGTTGTGTATCGTATTGCTTCTTACCTGTATTGTGTTGTCAATCACCCGTTATTAGTGTCTGTAATCTTATGTTGTTGTTAGTTGTTATTGTACAGCGTTGTGTAAAATGTTGGCGCTATACAGTATAAATCCAATAAATATTACAGGTGGATACAGTTAAAGGGACACTTAAAGCGGATCCGAGATGAAAAACTAACTATAACAAGTAACTTGTCTATATATCTTATCTAAAGTTTAGATAGTTTACCCAGCAAATATTGCTGCAAACATCTTTAACCACTTGATGACCCACCCTTTACCCCCCCTTAAGGACCAGCGCTGTTTTGAGTGATCTGTGCTGGGTGGGCTCTGCAGCCCCCAGCACAGATCAGCATGCAGGCAGAGAGATCAGATTGCCCCCCTTTTTTCCCCCCTATGGGGATGATGTGCAGGGGGGGGTCTGATCTCTCCTGCCTGCCTGGGTGTTGCGGGGGGGGGCACCTCAAAGCCCCCCTCCGCGGCAAAATCCTCCCCCTCCCTCTCCTACCTGGCCCCCCCCCCGGCGATCGAGGCTGCACAGGACGCTATCCGTCCTGTGCAGCCAGTGACGGGACGTCCCGTCACATGGCGGCGATCCCCGGCCGCTGATTGGCCGGGAATCGACGATCTGCCTTACGGCGCTGCTGCGCAGCAGCGCCGTACAATGTAAACAAAGCGGATTATTTCCGCTTGTGTTTACATTTAGCCTGCGAGCCGCCATCGGCGGCCCGCAGGCTATTCACGGAGCCCCCTGCCGTGATTTGACAGGAAGCAGCTGCTCGCGCGAGCGGCTGCTTCCTAATTAATCAGCCTGCAGCTGGCGACGCAGTAGTGCGTCGCTGGTCCTGCAGCTGCCACTTTGCCGACGCACGGTATAAGCGTGCGGTCGGCAAGTGGTTAATAGAAAATGATTATTTCTTCCTGAGATACAATGACAGCAGCCATGTTGTTTGTAAACATTACAAAAAGGCAGGCTTATCTGTATCTTGATCACTAAGCCTGTGAAAAAAACCTAATCCCCCCTCCTCCCCTCTGCCTCTGAAATCAATGGCTAGTAACACCTCCTCCTCCTCCTGCCCAGACTGAGCTCCCATGAGCCCTTGCTACTGCCAAGGCTCTCTGAAAACCTGTGGGCGTGGTTTATTTAGTTTATAGGGAATTAGAGTATTAAAACAAAAAAATATTTGGCTTGAGGAATGCCCTATAAACAATAGGAAAGGAACACAATTATGCAATGAGTAAAAGTTCACCTCGGATCCACTTTAAAGAGAAACTCTGACCAAGAATTGAACTTTATCCCAATCAGTAGCTGATACCCCCTTTTACATGAGAAATCTATTCCTTTTCTCAAACCGACCATCAGGGGGCTCTGTATGGCTGATATTGTGGTGAAACCCCTCCCACAAAGAAATTCTGAGTACGTACTCTTGGCAGTTTCCTGTCTGTGAACCCTGTTGCATTGTGGGAAATAGCTGTTTACAGCGGTTTCCAACTGCCAAAACAGCAAGCAGCAGCTACATCACTTGCCAGCAGTAAAAATGTCACCATGTGATAAATGTCAGAATGTAAATCAGGGATTTAAAAGATTTTACAATGGGCAAACACTGACTAAATCATTTATACATAATTATTGTAAAAATGAAGCACTTTTTTTTATTATATTTTCACTGGAGTTCCTCTTTAAGGCAGTAAAAAACAGGTAATAATACAATGCCAGATTGTATACTGGAGTGGTTGTCCCAATAATACAAGTTCACATTACTCTGAGTAGAGTGTACAATCAAATATGATACACAAGGAGGGAGGGCCCTGCCAAAGGCTTACAATCTAGATCTAATTGTAATCAGGTAACAGCCACTGAGGACTAGTAGCAAGACAAAACAGCATGAGCCATAGAGTAGAATCATTTATAATAACATATCTAAATGTGTTGAGCCAGGTCTGAATTATTAATATCATACACATTTACTTTTTCTAGAATGTGACTGTATCCTTGAGGCTCAATGATCTATTGGCTTTAATAGGCCCATAATGAATACACAATGTCTAATTGCTATGGAACTGGAAGATAATCAATATCAGTGTTTACAAATTCTTTGAAGTGATACACTTTATAGAATGCTGCAAATGGGCTTCCCGCCTTACACAGGGCAGACAAACATGATGACCTCCTGGACTGTTATATACACCCCGATAAGGTGTACCATCGATGAACTGGTTGAATAGTTTGGTTGGGTAGTGTAGAAGTGTCTGCGTGTGTGTAAAGAGGAAGGGGAAGGGGGAGGGAGGGGGGGGGGGGGGGGGAGTGCAGTAGAGTGAATTACACCAGAAACAAGTATGTGGCTAATCTTAGCAATAATGTCAGAAACACCTGATCTGCTGCATGCTTGTTCAGGGTCACTAAAAGTATGAGGCAGAGGATCAGCAGGACAACCAGGCAACTGGTATTGCTTAAAAGGAAATAAATATGGCAGCCTCCATATCCCTCTCACTTCAGTTGTCCTTTAAAGGGGAACTGAAGAGAGAGGTATATGGAGGCTGTCATGTTTATTTCCTTTTAATCAATACCAGTTGCCTGGCAGCCCTGCTGATCTATTTCTCTGCAGTAGTATCTGATTAAAACCAGAAACAAGCATGCAGCTAGTCTTGTCAGATCAGACTTATAAGTCTGAACCACTGAAACACCTGATCTGCTGCATGCTTGTTCAGGGGCTATGGCTAATAGTATTAGAGGCAGAGGATCAGCAGGGCTGCCAGGCAACTGGTATTGTCTAAAAGGAAATAAACATGACAGCCTCCATATACCTCTCTCTTCAGTTCCCCTTTAAATGGACTGCTCTCAGGTAGAGGAGATTCTCTTCCACTCAAAGGAAGATCTGATGCAAGAGTGAGGTCAATGGAGGACTTTTATGTCCATCGCACCCTGTTCTCCCATCTCCTGAAGATTCACAAACCGGGCGTTCCCCCGAGGGGCCGACCAATTGTTGCTGGTATTGGCTCCTTGGGTGAGCGCCTGGGCAAGATACCCGGCATGTTCTTTCTAGTCTTGACAAGTTTAGATGGGACGGCAATTTTTGGTGGGTGACCCTGGACGTCACTTCATTATATTCTTCTATTCCCCACGCACTTGCTTTACAAGCACTAGAATTTCATCTCACTACATATTCCTCTTGATTTTTCACTACAGTCTTTTTTGCTCATGGCAGTTGAGTACCTTCTCAAGCACTATTTTTTTGTCTTTGATTCTCAGTTTTATCTCCAGAGATGCGGAGTTTTCCCCCTCCCTGGCCAACCTATACATGGGTTGGTGGGAGGAGCTTCGCATCTTTGGGGATGACAATCCCTTTGCCTCCCATATACAATGGTATGGCAGGTATATAGACGATCTTTTGTTAGTGTGGGAGGGTCCTCCTGACATTTTGGAGTCATTTTTTTAATTATCTAAATGACAATCAATTAAATTTGATATTCACAATGAATACTCATGCAACCTCGATAGATTATTTAGATCTTACTCTAATAGGTGATCCTGTGTCACAAACAATTTCGACTTGCACTTTTCGGAAACCGACATCGGGTAATTCTATTCTTCTAGCCAATTCTTGTCATCCTAGACACACCATTGACGCCATACCTACTGGCGAATTTGTTAGAGCTATTCGTAATTGTTTTACTTTGGAGGGTGCCAATAAGGAGTGCAGTCTGATCGAGTCTAGGCTATGGCAGAGAGGATCAGGGACGGATCAAGACCAAGTTGCGCCTGGGGCAAAGTCAGGTTTTGGCGCCCTAAAGCGGAATATAACCCTGCATTTCAACTTTGCTCTAAAATATTATTTACAGCATATTATATGCAGGGCCGGATTTCTGCAAAGGCCACAAAGGTCATGGCCTAGGGCGAAAAAAAATCAGAAGGATAAAAGGGCGGCAGGACCTGAGAGAGATAAGAGGCTGCATGTCAAAATAAATCATTTCTCCTGCTCCAAAGCGCCCCGGCTTTGCTGCACACACAGTCAGAATTCCAGAGCTCCGTGTATTTTCCTTACTTCGTGGAGTGCGATGAGACAGTGCTATCTACTGAACATACACGCTTCAGTTTATTGCCAGGGGTGAGAGAAACATGGATCACAATGTAGACAATTTCTGATCCAGTAAAAGTAAAAATTTTAACAGAATTATTTCCACTTTACAACTCAAGCTGGGCTAAACAATGTATTGCTGGTCAGATTCTGTTAATGACTTGAGCCATTCCTTCTCCTCTCTCCCCCTGGATTGTAAATCTTAAACAGATAAGGGTTTTTTTTCCTTAGAGAGATTTATGGCAGCCCCTTCTAAGCTAAATCTTAACCCCTTGCTGGCTCATTTTAAAGGCAGCAGTAGTCTAGTATGAGGTAGACAACTTCTCTATAATTATAATTACAAATGTACTGTTGTATACTTTTGTATTGTTACATTCTGTTTTGTATACCAAAAGTAATAACATACACTACAAATTAAAAAAATATATCTTTGTACCGTGTTGGCAAACAGTAAAAAAAACACCTGTGAAAGAATCAGTACAATAAATACTATAAAATAAATGCAACAGATCTGTGATTACAGAAGAGCAGAGAGGGAGATGAACGCCGCTCTGCTACTTCATGCCTGGTACACACCATGCAATTTGCCATCAGATAGATGAGTTCAAATTGATTATTTCTGACAGGTCTAATCTGATTTCTGATCATTTTTCTAATCGACTTTGTATAAGTGATCGGAAAATCGATTCAACCCATCTATCTGGTGCGTACCAGGCATTAGGGACTCACTGCTCTAACAGGAAAAACAATCATTCTGTTATGATCATGTCTGCAGCGTTTACTGCTGGCTGCAGTGGTATTGTAACCCAAGCAGTTCTGATGTCATTACATACATTTTCTTGCATAGTTTGGTTTGCACTTAAACTAGTTACCGATTCCATCTGCAGTCGCTCTGAAGTTAATGACAGTTTAATATGCTTTTGTGTAAACAAACATTGTCTGCTGCAGTGGAGGGGCAGTCCCTTTCCTGCAGGCTGCATATCATTGTCTGCCTTTTCCTGCTGTCAGCCTGTGATTAGTTACCATTCACTTGTGTGGGAATCTGCAGGTCTGCTCCCATTGGATGACCTCAGTATAAAGAACTGCTTCCTGCAATGCCTGATGGGCTACCATAGTCTCAGATTCAGTCTGTTACTCTGCTCGTGCCCCACCGCGTTCCTAGTCCGTGTGGACTGCGCTGACTCCTGCGAAGGGGTCAGCGAGTCCTCCTAGTTCTGCTATTGTTCTAGAAGTTGTTACTTGCTTGTCTTGTGTCATATATTGGTTCATCGCCAATATATACGCATACTTGCGCATTTTGTTATTTTCTTTGTATTCGTGTTACGTTGATACATCAGTGTCGCTGATATATACGTACACGAACTGTTTATTTCCTGTGTTCAGTCAGTCAGTCTTCCAGCACGCTTTGGTAGTTTGCGCGTATCGTGAGCACCCGTGCTGAGCTAGTATCCTGCTCCTGGTCCTGTTTGTGGATTGCGTTCATCTCTGCGAGGAGATAACGAATCCTTCTGAATCCTGTTCCTGGTCCTGTTTGTGGATTGCGTTCATCTCTGCGAAGAGATAGCGAATCCTTCTGAGTCCTGTTCCCTGTATTGCTCCAGTCTTAGTCAGAGTTCTTGCTTATGTCATATATCGGTTCATTGCCGATATATACATATGTTAGTCAGACGTTACAAATAGTTTCATTGATAGCTGTAATTGTAATACGTTAGGAAATCATACTTATTGTATATTTATCTGTGTTACGTTCATCTATCTTGATCCTGCTATTTCCTGACTATCCTGTCCTGTCTTTGTGAGGCACGCCATTGCTGCAAACGCATTGGCTACCTCATTCCAGTCTGTTTTATTGTGGACGCTTGCTGTCACTAAGTAGTGGCTAGTTTAGCAAGCGTTCATTCTGTCTACCTGTCCTGATCTCCTCAGTCCTGGTTTATGCGCTCAGCGCTACTTTGCGCTGAGACGTTATTACGAAAGTGTTGTTTGTGGCTGTTCGGATCTGCACCGGCTCTGTGCACCACAATCTCCTATTGGAGTCAGTCCTCTCCTCCACTAAACTGGGGGTACCCTGATCCCTTGTGCTGGTGTGTGTACTTCCTTCACATCAGCTTATGTGTTGTATGCTGACTGTGGAGATTACACCTCCAAGCGTGACATTATGGTAGCCCCATTACCAATCCCCATTGTGGGGGGGATTTCCAGAAATTATGACACTGTTTGTCAGGGGTCCTGCTCCTTTAAGAAATTTGAAAAGCTTGGTCCTGAAGTTACAGACAAATTTATATCAGAATTGGTTAAAGTTCTGGCCAATCCCGATTTTCGGGCTTCTGCAATTTCTACCTGGTCTGATTGGATCGTTTGTGCTCTTTTTAAGGGCAAACTTTTTGATTGGGCAATCGATGTCTTAGATCACACTCAGTTTAGACAAAGTCCTTTGCAATTTATAGCTTTTGTAATTCACAATTGGTTGCGCATAGATCCATTGCCTTTTCCTCTTAATGAACTCCTGGCAGCAAGCCAATCAGCTGCTCCTTCAATTGCTTGCAAAAATGATCAGCAAGCAGAGAGTGTTACTGATAATTTTCCTGCAGCTTTGAATAAATCACCAAAAACAGCAGGGTCTAAGACAAGACGCAAACGTTCTAAGAAACGTGTCCAATCTGCAGAATCGTTATCTTTAGCGACTGCGCATCAGACTTGCAATGAGATTCTGCCATTAACAGATAATGAAATGCAATTGGCTTTCAGGGGAGTTAAATGGACTTATGAAACTACTAATGAACTTTCATCACTGGCTAGGGAAAATAAAGATTTTTGTTTAAAAGAATTATCTGAGTATGATTATGAGGATATATTACAGAGTATTGAACAAATCAATCTATTCGTGCAGCAAGAAAAATTTGCATACACTACAGTCCAACACTTGCTACAGGTTTTGGAGATCCTTAAGAATAAGAAATCTGCCAATCGCCTGCTAAATAATCCAATGTATGTTTCTGCCATAACCACATTTGCAAACTGTGATCTGCCTGTTAAGTATGCTTGGAATCCTCCATTTGAGAAAGGAGAGATGGAGGCTCTGGTCAATGAATGGAAGAATGATTCAAGTTCATTTTGTCAATTTTACAGTGCAAAAAGTGAATTAGTATTGAATGCATGCATTAAGTCTGCCTATAACCTAATAAAAACTGGTGTGTGTGGGTATGACTTTGTGGCTCCATTGATCGATGTGTGGAAAATGATTTTGGACGATTTTTATGCGATTCAATCAGTTGATACCAGGGAAGACACACTGTCAATTGGAGACTGTCCCACTTCTCCAGTTACTGAGTCCCTGCCATGTTTTGTGAATGTTCCTGTAACTCCACCCTGTACCATGGATAACTCAGTGTTACTTCCCAGTAAAACAGAAGCCACTGATACTTTCTTAACTTTGCCTTGCACAAATTTCTCAGCAGAGAATCCAGAGGTCCTGCTGACTTCTGAGTCCAGCCTAGCCAGTACTCATGAGTCTTTGTTCAGTGCAACAGACACCAGAAAAATCTTGCCCGTCTCTGCAAACACTTCTGCAGAAATTACCTGTGTTAATAAAGTTCAACTCCTGTCTGATCCAGCAGATGCCAATAGATGCACTACATCAGTTTACGAGTCCCAGCAATCCTGTCCAGAAACCTCAGAACCCCAGCATCTGAATTTTCCAATTTCACAATTGAATGGTGATTCAGATGCGCAGACATTGTGTTTTGATCTTCCTGTTTCTGCACCTCACTCTAGTTTCGTGAATAACTCAGAGCGTCTGCTATGTGAATCCGAAATCGCAGAATTATTACCATGTTCAGAAAATGTTCCAGTGAACTTGCCCTGTACCATGAATTGTGCAGTAGATCTCTCCAATGAAACTCAGGTCACAGAATCATTATGCTGTCCAGCAGGTGCTTCCATGGTTTTGCCCTGCAATATGGACTGTTCAGTGATCCTGTCCAGTGAAGCTGTGGTCACAGAGTCTTATGCTTCACCCAGTACTTTGGATACTTCCAACCCTCTAGCAGAGGAGTCTGAGGCACTGCTTACCTCAGTTGGTGTTGCAGTAATATTCACTTGTCTAGCAGCTGTTTTGGAATTACAGTCTGCTCTAATAAAACTTGATGAATTTCTGCCCAGCGAAGCAGAAGCCATTGAAATATTGTCCTCGTCAGCAAGTGTGTTAGATACCTTGCCCTGTACACAGTCTGATTTAACCAATGTTGTTGAGTCCCTCTCCAGTGTTGTAACAGCCGAGGAACTCCAGCCCTGTCCTCTGAATGTTTCAAAAGTCTTGCCCTGTAACATGGATAATTCTGACTCGCTGGAAAAAAATAATAGAAATCTCAGAATTTCAGTCCGGGTTAATGAGTGTTTCTGAAACCCAGCCCTGTATCCTGGAAAATTCTGGTTCTCTGGCCGGTGTGGCAGAAGTTCCAGAGTCCCCTTTCTGTCCAGTGAGTTACTCAGTTTTGCCTAGTTCAGTGGGGATTGCTGCACTACTGACTTGTTTTGCAGCCCTTCATGAGCTCCAATCCAGTGTATTTGATGAGTCTCTGTCTAGTCCAGAAGAAGTTATGGGAACCCTGTCTAGTTCGGTGCATACATCAGAAGATGTGTCCTGTCTTGTAAATGCCCCTGAACATGATTTGTTAATAACCTTGCTGGAATCAGAGACATCTAAGTCTGATCCTGCATTTTTTAGTGAGAATCCAGTAACTGTGAAGTCTAGTCATGATGATTTTTTTTTTGCCCAGTCCTGGTTTCGATCCTACCTTGACTGACTTTGAGGTTCGCAGTTCCTTGACATGCCCAGAAGTCTCTCTTGTGCCGGTGTGCCCAGATGTGCTTCGTATGCCAGAGTGCCCAAATGTGTCTGTGTTGGCGTGCTCACACGCTTCCCTAGTGGAGACATGTTCTGATGTTGCCGGTTGGCCTGCATGCCCGGAGATGGTTCTGGTCCCTAAAAACCCTGATCTTGATGTTTGTCCTTGTGACCCTGACTCTAGAGTTGCCCTGGGTTCCATAGGGGTTCTTGGTGGTTCTCCATGTGAGCCTAAGGGGCGTTCTGACCTGTGGGGATCTTATTGGAGCTTCGAAGTGTTCTGGGAGATCTCTGAGGAAACTTGTCCTGGTACCTTGGACTGGTTCAACGGTGGGTTTTGTGTTGGTAGGGACAGTTCCGGTGGGCTTTGCAAAGGCTTTGGCGTTTTTGGACAGTCCCGGGAAGGCGGTGGGTATCGCTCAGAGAGTTTCTGGGGGCTTTTTTCTGGAAGTCGTGGTTCTGATGGGTATCACACTGAGGCTTGTAGTGCTGACGGGCATGGTTCTGTAGGTTCTGGTTCTGATGGGTCCAGTCTTGTGGGGACTGATTCTGGAATTTGGTCTTGCCGGTGTCACGATTGTGGAACTTTCCCCGTGATCAGCGCACAACGCGTGCGCTGACACGGCGGAGATCCTCCACAAGCGTATAATTTGCAGGAACCCAGCAAAAGGTGCTATGCACCTGTAGAGGGAAATTCCTGTCGGCAGATGGCGCTGGGGAGTGCAGAGGAACCAATCCTCTGTACCTCCACAAGTGCCAGACAGGAATTGTACGAAGCGCAGAACGCAATCGCAAGAGAGGCGATTGCGAATGAGATTGAGCAAAAGGGATAGGTTGTATGTGTGTGCGCCAATCCAGTCGCCACTCCGCGACCGCGCACACACAACAGCAGATACGAAATAGGAACGCGATCGCGAGAGGTGCGATCGCGAGACGTGACACAAGGCAGAACAGAATAGAATACGAGGGTAGCAAAGGCACAGCAAATACAATAAGGAGATACGGAAAATAACAACCGCTAGCTAACCGCGAACACCGCACTCATTCGCAACAGTGCACGCGGTTATGCGCGATCTCCACGTGATAAGCACAATAGAGA
The DNA here is from genome assembly GCF_040937935.1 of Hyperolius riggenbachi. Taxonomy (NCBI): domain Eukaryota; kingdom Metazoa; phylum Chordata; class Amphibia; order Anura; family Hyperoliidae; genus Hyperolius; species Hyperolius riggenbachi. Next base: position 34,603,213 of record NC_090655.1, on the reverse strand, counting down.
CAAGCACGCCTAACTAACCATAAACAGACAAACATGAAACAGAGGACGCGAGCGCTTGCTTAACGGTTACCTCACCGAGCCTGTAGCAAGCGCAGCGGACAAGACAGACACACGAAAAACAAGAACTAGGCAGGAAGGATCCACCACTCTTCCGCCAGAGCAAGTGTGATCCAAGCAGGAACACAGATCAGAAAGATCCACAGCCGCTAACGCTAGCGGCTAGTGCGATCTCAGCAAGACAGAACGATTCGCTATCAACCGCCGTTGGTGACAGCGCGACCGACAAGACAGAACAGAAGGATCCCCAGCGCTCGCACAAAGTAGCTAGCGCGATCCCAGGAAACAGAACAGAAGGATCCCCAGCGCTAGCACAAAGTAGCTAGCGCGATCCCAGGAAACAGAACAGAAGAGATAGCTGGCAGCAACCGCTGCACCAGCTATACTCCAAGAACATAGATCAGAACCATTTCCTGTCAACCACCATAGGGACAGGACAATGGCAAACAGGCAAGACAAGACAGAACAGGCAATACAGATAATACAACCTGACTGGGCTAGAAGGGGAGCCTAAAGCAACCCCCAGGAATTAACTATACTAGATAGCAATGGCTGACACTCCAGCAGTGTCCATCAGGAACTGAGCATGGAAGGGAAATGACCAGCAAAGCATTGTGGGAAAGACATAGTACTTATAGTACACGCCTCCAATGAATGTGGCCAGGCAATTTGCATAACAACGTATGCAAATTCCTCTGCAAGCACAAGCTGCAAAACTGACAGAAACTCTTCTTTCCAGAGTCCTGCAGCATGCAAACTTACACAATGGTCAAAGGGCTGCCTGTCTGCACAGGCAGCTGAGCAAATCATCACAGTACCCCCCCTCCAGGGTCGAATTCCAGACGACCCCCAAAACTGCTATTAGCAACAGACTCAAACTGAAGACTCATGAAGGTCGGGGCAGCCCGACAAGGTCCAATTCCAGAGTCAGTCCACCCGAAACCGACCTCATCGGAAACAGAAGCCACCGAAACATGCCCATCAGTACTACCAGTCTCAGTATAACACCCATCAGGACTGTGAAAGCCAGAAAAGAAGCCATCGACACCCTCCAGACAATACCCACCACCTTCCAAGGAGCGTCTGAAAATACCAAACCTGCCACAATACCTGTTCGAAGTGTCCCTTACAACACAAAAGCCACCGTTGATCTTATCCAGGGTACCAAGCAAAATTTCCCCCGGAATCTCCCAGAACCTTTTGAAGCTCCACAGAGATCCCAAGAGGGCAGAACAATCACCAGGCTCACATGGAGAATTACCAAGAACCCCCATGGAACCAATGACAATTCCGGATTCAGAATTACGAGGACCCCCATCAAGATCAAGACTTTCAGGGACCACTTCTGGGCATGCAAGCAGGCAGGCCATATCAGAACATGTCTCCACCGAGGAAGCATCTGAGTACGCTGGTAACCGAGGCACACTTGGGCTTTCTGGGTCACAGAGCACACTGGGGTACACCAGCACAGGAGAAACCTCAGGACATGTCGGGGAACTGCCAACCTCAGAGTCCGACACGAGGAAACCAAAACCAGGACCGGGCAGAGAATCATCACGAGCAATGGTCTCAAGCACTGGACTTTCAAAAGAAGACTCGGACTCAAATTCAGAAATTTCTGTGACTGCAATATCATCATTGACTACATATGAGTGAAGCTCCACCAGAGCTGCAAAGGTAGCCAGCAAGGCAGCAATGCCTACGGAAGAGGGTAACCCCTCAGAAGAACTTGGGGGGCAGGAGACATCTCCTACAAGTTCTGCACCCTTTGGGAGGAACTCGGAGACCTCCAGAACATCCAACAAGACCTCAGGAGCATCATTTTTCAAGTTTTCTAAAAAGGATTCTGAACTATCCATGTTACAGGGCAAAACTGGAACTTTATTTTGTGGACAGGGCAGATGTCCCAGGAATGGTTCCACCATAACCTGAGACTGGATCTCATCATCATGAGGGGAATGTACAGGTATATTTACTGGAACACACACTGACTCCCTAACTTCATTCTCACTGTACCCAGAATTCTGTGTGGCAGTCAAACTAGCTTGTAACTCCAAAACTGCAGAAAAACAAGTAAAAATAGCAGCAATACCTAGACGAGCCTCTAGGGGCAGGGCAGGAGATATTGTACAAGGCAATGTTGACTCATCCAGAGTACAGGGTGGAGAGTCAAAACTTCCCTCAGAGCAAGAAAGGGACTCACAAATGTCAGTGTGATTGGACATCATATTGTTATTCATGGTACAGGGCAGGTTCAGAGAAAGCTTCTCTGGACAAGGCAAAGAAGCTTCAGCATCAGATTCGCAAAACCGAAGCGCTGTCTCATTCTTAGATTCGGCTAACAATGTCGAATCCGAGGAGTCAGAACGCAAAATTTGCGGATCCAAGATCGCTTTAGGTTGCGAAACTGACGCTTCCATATCGCAAACTTCCGCGATCTGCGGAGCAGACTGCAAGGCATCTAGGACAGAAACACTGGAGCAACTGTCATCAGGCAACAGGCCTGCACAGGTGTGAACAGGGTGAGACAGAAACTCATTTGCAGAAGAAATGGCGACATCAACAGGATAAACTTTATTAGGCATAATAATTTTACTTTTGACGCTGCATAGTCGAGAAATTTTCCCCATAGCAGGGTCACAGACGGAAGATCTCAAAGATCTGTTACTAAATGACAAAGGATCCCACACATCCTTGAGGAAACCGGCAGACTCATGCCGATCACAATCTGCAGGAACATCCGAGAAACAGGCATCAGATCGCACAGATTCAAACTGCACACTGTCATTTATTTCAGATTGCACAAAGTCAAGACTCTCATGCTTTACCCCAGAAAGGCAGGAACAATCATCCGACAACGATGTCTCTTTATTGGAATCAATTGGTTGGTGTGTGTGCGCAACTCATCCAAAATCGTTTGCCATACATAGATCACCAGATCCACATCATCCTTGTCACATTCATCGGAATCAATCAGAAGGTACATAGAATCGAGACAAGCATTCAAGACATCTTCGCTTTTTGCGATGTAAAAATCACAAAAGGCTTTCCAATCAAAATCGAATTCTTCCAGCAAGGCCCCAATATCCCAGGAAGCAAATGGGGGTTCAAAGAGGCCAGTATCCAAATAATCTCCATAGGGGTGGAGTTCAGGAACAAGAACAGATTTTTTAACTGCTTTAATGTAGTGTGCGATCCTACCTATAGCAGGATCCACATAAGCTTTGGATTGGGGCAAAAAACCTGAAAACTGATCAGCAGATGCATTATAAACATCATTATCATACTGCATGGTTTTGCCCATTTCAGACTTGACAGAAATAACCTCTTTATTTGTGGTTGCTAGGGGCAACGGATCTTTCCGCTGGGAAGCCTTCCTAGATCTTTTACGTTTAGACTTAGAGGCTTTGGATGGCTGCTTTGTGGATGAAAGAGTAGATGGAACAGCTGATTGAGCTGCTGACAACAACTCATTAAGGGGGTATGGTAATTGAGGTAATCTCAGCCAATTGTGAATTAAAAAGGCCAAGAATTCCAGGGGTCTTTGACTCAGGGTGGTATGATTTAACACATCATAACCCCACATTGACATTTCGCCCCCCAACAGAATGTAGACCATTTGGGGGGCCCAGGTAGACACTGGGGTGCATTGGAATTCAGGGTTCGCTAACAGTTTCGTACACTCAGACAAAAATTCGTCTGCTGATTCAGGTTCAAGTTTTTTAAATCTCTTAAAGGTACAAGAGCCATATTCGACAAAATCGTACAAATCGGAAATTCCGTCTACACTGGGGTTTTGGGTTGGGCTGGTCATTCTGTCACGATTGTGGAACTTTCCCCGTGATCAGCGCACAACGCGTGCGCTGACACGGCGGAGATCCTCCACAAGCGTATAATTTGCAGGAACCCAGCAAAAGGTGCTATGCACCTGTAGAGGGAAATTCCTGTCGGCAGATGGCGCTGGGGAGTGCAGAGGAACCACAAGTGCCAGACAGGAATTGTACGAAGCGCAGAACGCAATCGCAAGAGAGGCGATTGCGAATGAGATTGAGCAAAAGGGATAGGTTGTATGTGTGTGCGCCAATCCAGTCGCCACTCCGCGACCGCGCACACACAACAGCAGATACGAAATAGGAACGCGATCGCGAGAGGTGCGATCGCGAGACGTGACACAAGGCAGAACAGAATAGAATACGAGGGTAGCAAAGGCACAGCAAATACAATAAGGAGATACGGAAAACAACAACCGCTAGCTAACCGCGAACACCGCACTCATTCGCAACAGTGCACGCGGTTATGCGCGATCTCCACGTGATAAGCACAATAGAGACAAGCACGCCTAACTAACCATAAACAGACAAACATGAAACAGAGGACGCGAGCGCTTGCTTAACGGTTACCTCACCGAGCCTGTAGCAAGCGCAGCGGACAAGACAGACACACGAAAAACAAGAACTAGGCAGGAAGGATCCACCACTCTTCCGCCAGAGCAAGTGTGATCCAAGCAGGAACACAGATCAGAAAGATCCACAGCCGCTAACGCTAGCGGCTAGTGCGATCTCAGCAAGACAGAACGATTCGCTATCAACCGCCGTTGGTGACAGCGCAATCGCGACCGACAAGACAGAACAGAAGGATCCCCAGCGCTCGCACAAAGTAGCTAGCGCGATCCCAGGAAACAGAACAGAAGGATCCCCAGCGCTAGCACAAAGTAGCTAGCGCGATCCCAGGAAACAGAACAGAAGAGATAGCTGGCAGCAACCGCTGCACCAGCTATACTCCAAGAACATAGATCAGAACCATTTCCTGTCAACCACCATAGGGACAGGACAATGGCAAACAGGCAAGACAAGACAGAACAGGCAATACAGATAATACAACCTGACTGGGCTAGAAGGGGAGCCTAAAGCAACCCCCAGGAATTAACTATACTAGATAGCAATGGCTGACACTCCAGCAGTGTCCATCAGGAACTGAGCATGGAAGGGAAATGACCAGCAAAGCATTGTGGGAAAGACATAGTACTTATAGTACACGCCTCCAATGAATGTGGCCAGGCAATTTGCATAACAACGTATGCAATTTCCTCTGCAAGCACAAGCTGCAAAACTGACAGAAACTCTTCTTTCCAGAGTCCTGCAGCATGCAAACTTACACAATGGTCAAAGGGCTGCCTGTCTGCACAGGCAGCTGAGCAAATCATCACAGCCGGGCTGTCCCGGTCATCATGAATTATCAGTCAGATTGTTTTGTTGGGAATTTCAGTTTTGAAAAGCGTCTGGTATCCGCTTTTAAGGGGGGGGGGGGGGGTAATGTTATGATCATGTCTGCAGCGTTTACTGCTGGCTGCAGTGGTATTGTAACCCAAGCAGTTCTGATGTCATTACATACATTTTCTTGCATAGTTTGGTTTGCACTTAAACTAGTTACTGATTCCATCTGCAGTCGCTCTGAAGTTAATGACAGTTTAATATGCTTTTGTGTAAACAAACATTGTCTGCTGCAGTGGAGGGGCAGTCCCTTTCCTGCAGGCTGCATATCATTGTCTGCCTTTTCCTGCTGTCAGCCTGTGATTAGTTACCATTCACTTGTGTGGGAATCTGCAGGTCTGCTCCCATTGGATGACCTCAGTATAAAGAACTGCTTCCTGCAATGCCTGATGGGCTACCATAGTCTCAGATTCAGTCTGTTACTCTGCTCGTGCCCCACCGCGTTCCTAGTCCGTGTGGACTGCGCTGACTCCTGCGAAGGGGTCAGCGAGTCCTCCTAGTTCTGCTCTTGTTCTAGAAGTTGTTACTTGCTTGTCTTGTGTCATATATTGGTTCATCGCCAATATATACGCATACTTGCGCAATTTGTTATTTTCTTTGTATTCGTGTTACGTTGATACATCAGTGTCGCTGATATATACGTACACGAACTGTTTATTTCCTGTGTTCAGTCAGTCAGTCTTCCAGCACGCTTTGGTAGTTTGCGCGTATCGTGAGCACCCGTGCTGAGCTAGTATCCTGTTCCTGGTCCTGTTTGTTGATTGCGTTCATCTCTGCGAAGAGATAGCGAATCCTTCTGAGTCCTGTTCCCTGTATTACTCCAGTCTTAGTCAGAGTTCTTGCTTATGTCATATATCGGTTCATTGCCGATATATACATATGTTAGTCAGACGTTACAAATAGTTTCATTGATAGCTGTAATTGTAATACGTTAGGAAATCATACTTATTGTATATTTATCTGTGTTACGTTCATCTATCTTGATCCTGCTATTTCCTGACTATCCTGTCCTGTCTTTGTGAGGCACGCCATTGCTGCAAACGCATTGGCTACCTCATTCCAGTCTGTTTTATTGTGGACGCTTGCTGTCACTAAGTAGTGGCTAGTTTAGCAAGCGTTCATTCTGTCTACCTGTCCTGATCTCCTCAGTCCTGGTTTATGCGCTCAGCGCTACTTTGCGCTGAGACGTTATTACGAAAGTGTTGTTTGTGGCTGTTCGGATCTGCACCGGCTCTGTGCACCACAATCTCCTATTGGAGTCAGTCCTCTCCTCCACTAAACTGGGGATATCCTGATTCCTTGTGCTGGTGTGTGTACTTCCTTCACGTCAACTTATGTGTTGTATGCTGACTGTGGAGATTACACCTCCAAGCGTGACACATTCATCATTTTTCAGAGAGAAAACATTCATAGGTATCCTGCAAACAAGTGATCGTTAAGGCTCATACACATATCAGACTATAGTCTTTGGAAAAAGAAAGATCACAGTCCAATCTTACCACCCTTCATGTAGTATGAGAGCCATACCTTCACAGTCTTTTCTATGGAGCTGAACTCCCCATCAGAAAAAAATCTTTGCAAGATTCTGCACACACAGATGCTGTACAGACACAAAAGGTCAGTATCTGCAAAAGATCTGTTCCTGCCACAGATCCGTTCCTGCAAAATGCATTAATAGTCTATGAGATCTGCAGATCATCATACACACCTTGTTTAACTGACATTCATCTGCAGATCAGACAATCATCTGCAGATCTGAAAATCCCTCCTGGTGGATCTGATCTGCAGATGAATGTCTGTTAAACAAGGTGTGTATGAGGATCTGCAGATCTCATAGACTATGAATGCATTTTGCAGGAACAGATCTTTTGCAGATACTGATCTTTTGTGCCTGTACAGCATCTTTGTGTGCAGCATCTTGCAAAGATTTTTTTCTGATGGGGAGTTCAGCTCCATAGAATAGACTGTGTAGGTATGGCTCTCATACTACATGGAAGGGGGTAAAATTGGTCTGTGATCTTTCATTTCCCTAAAGGCTCATACACACATCAGACCACAGTCTTTGGAAAATGAAAGATCACAGACCAATTTTACCCCCTTCCATGGAGTATGAGAGCCATACCTACACAGTCTATTCTATGGAGCTGAACTCCCCATCAGATAAAAATCTTTGCAAGATGCTGAACACATTCAAAAGATCAATATCTGCAAAAGATCTGTTCCTGCAAAAGATCCGTTCCTGCAAAATGCATTCATAGTCTATGATATCTGCAGATCCTCATACACACCTTGTTTAACAGACAATTATCTGCAGATCAGACAATCATCTGCAGATCTGAAGATCCATCCTGGTGGATCTGATCTGCAGATGAATGTTTGTTAAACAAGGTGTGTATGAGATCTGCAGATATCATAGACTATGAATGCATTTTGCAGGAACAGATCTTTTGCAGATACTGATCTGTTGAATGTGTACAGCATCTTTGTGTGCAGCATCTTGCAAAGATTTCTGTCTGATGGGGAGTTCAGCTCAATAGAATAGACTTTGTAGGTGTGGCTCTCATACTACATGGAAGGGGGTAAAATTGGTCTGTGATCCTTCATTTTCCAAAGACTATGGTCTGATGTGTGTATGCACCCTGAGTGTGTGTGTGTGTGGAGGGGGGGGGGGTGGTTGGTGGTACTGGGCCTAGGGCACTGGGAAGTCCAAATCCGGCCCTGATTATATGCAAAAAGCATTTTTTTTTACTAGACCAGCATTGGAAGGGTTAAACACAGAGGTTTAAAGTTCCGTGGAGAGATATGCAGAAGTTCAGATTGCTACATTCTATTTAGTTGAATGTATCTATTGATAAATGTTACACACTCTTTGGCTGTCCTCCAGCTCCTTCTCAGTCAGAGAGAGTGAGTCACATTCAACACTTAGATACATTTATGTAAACAAAATGTATCTATTTCAGCTTCGGATCCGTCTGCAGAAATCTCCAGGAACTTTAAAGTCCTGTGTAACCCTTCCAATGCTGGTCTAGTAAAAAAAAATGCTGGTTGCATATAATATACTGTAAATAATGTTTTAGAGCAAAGTTGAAATGCAGGGTTATATTCCGCTTTAAGGTCAGGTTTTGGCGCCTAAACGGCCATTCATTTTGCCGCCTTTTTAAGAATTCAACAAACTGCGCCTGGGGCAAGATACCCGCTTGCCCCCTCTCAGAGGATACACAGACAGGCAATTAAAAATTAGTCGTAACAAGGTGGTCAAAAAATCTAGGGTAGAACTTTTAAACAGTGACAAGGGTAGATACAGTGGTGTAACTAGAAATCCCTGGGCCCCCCTGCAAAACTTTTGATAGGGCCCCTTAGCCCACATTTTGTGCAGAAAATGCACACAGAAAACAGACAGACGAGTGATTTCCCAGCCTCAGCTTATTACACTCACTCTGTCCATCTCTGATGGAGCAGAACTGGCTCTGTAGACTTCTCCAGCATCACTACAGCACACATAACTTGGGGAGGGGTAGAGAGGTTGGGGGCTGGGCGCACTGAATAGGACTGTCTGATTTGTCATCAGTGGCTGAGCAGATGCAGTCATTAAAACAATAGTGCAGAGAATAGAAGAAGCTTTTTCTCTCCATGCCCTTAGTTGTCAGTTGTCTCAGGATGGGGCCCCCTGTGGCTTCCGGGCCCCCCTGCAGCTGCATCCCTTGCAGGGTGTATTGTTACGCCCCTGGGTAGATATAAACAAACAGGGAATGGTACTGTTACGTTTGTAACAGAATATAGTTTGGAATATAAGACTATTGTTGATACTATCAAGAAATACCTCCCAGTCCTACATTCAGAGTAGACCCCAAATTGAAGCAGGTTTTAGACAGGGGGTGTCGTTTTTCAGCCCGCAAAACACGCACTTTGGGGTCCTTCTTGTCCTTCAGCCTTTTTAAGTCCCCTGCCTCTACACGCACCCCGACTTGTTCAAGTACAGTAGGATCTTACCCCTGTGGTTTTACCACGTGTCATTATTGTAGGTGTCACTATAAAGGAACCTCCATTTTTTATATACAGCTAATAGGTCTTTTCCCATTTTACAGTACATCAATTGTGATACTAAATATACAATTTATGTAATTTCATGTACCAGTTGCCGCATTCAGTATGTGGGGTGCACCACCCGCAATCTTCGAGTGAGGATAAGGTGAACACTACTGTGCGACCAACTGGAATACTTTTAAAAAAATCCGCTGTCTCAAAGCATTTTGAGAACTGTTATAATGGGAACATGACCTCTTTTAAATATCAGGGAGTAGAAAGAGTGGTCTCTCCAATTAGGGGAGGCGACCATTAGAGACTTCTCCTCAAACGAGAAGCCTTTTGGATTCATCGTATGGGTGGTACCCGCTCCCCCGATGGCCTAAATACCCGCTGGGACATTAGTCTAGTATACGATTGCGAGGAAAGATTTTTCTTTCCCTTTTTTCTAGTTGCCAGTCATTTTTTCTTCATGTCTGTACTTTTGTACATAATTTTAATATTTAGATGTTTTTAATAACTGTTACATCTTTTGTATTTTTGCAATCATGTTACAATTATATTTAGTAATGTCTATTACAAGATGTACTCTGTTCCTTTAAGAGGTGTGTGACTTTTTGCCGGTGGAGTGGGTGTGAGTTTTTTCTCCCTCACCTCTGGCTATAAAGTCCACGCCTCTTTTTAGAATCTGTATGACTATGATTAAAGAGACACTTAAGCCAGAAAAAAAAAATGAGTTTTACTCACCTGGGGCTTCTACCAGCCCCCTGAAGCAGTCCTGTGCCCTCGCAGCCACTCACTAATCCTCTGGTCCTCCGCTGCCAGCTAGTTTCGTTTTAGCCGACAGGCCCGTCAGGACTGGCCAGGCGTAGCTTTTTCCGCATTCCCGACAGTAATTAGCGCTATTGCGGGCTACAACGCATACAAAAATAGGCGTTGCCGCATTACGCACGCATAGATATCCGACAACGTGTATTTTTGTATGCGTTGCGGGCCGCAATAGCGCTAATTACAGTCGGGAATGCGGAAAAAGCTACGCGTGGCCAGTCCTGACGGGCCTGTCGGCAAAAATGAAACTAGCTGGCAGCGGGGGACCAGAAGATTAGTGAGTGAGTGACTGCGAGGGCACAGGACTGCTGCAGGGGGCTGGTAGAAGCCCCAGGTGAGTAAAACTCATTTTTTTTTCTGGCTTAAGGTTCACTTTAAGGGCGAACTTTGAGCCCAATACGCGTCAGTCATTTTGTGGCCTTCCTGTGTCATTTTTGTGGCTTTTTTTCAATAAAGAATACCAGTTTTTATCACTTCGTTGTGTCTGCGGATCCTCCTTTGCTTGATATATACACCCCGATAAGGTGTACCATCGATGAACTGGTTGAATAGTTTGGTTGGGTAGTGTAGAAGTGTCTGCGTGTGTGTAAAGAGGAAGGCGGCGGTGCAGTAGAGTGAATAACACCAGAAACAAGTACGTGGCTAATCTTGGCAATAGCGTCAGAAACACATGATCTGCTGCATGCTTGTTCAGGGTCTATGGCTAAAAGTATGAGGCAGAGGATCAGCAGGACAGCCAGGCAACTGGTATCGCTTAAAAGGAAATAAATATGGCAGCCTCCATATCCCTCTCACTTCAGTTGTCCTTTAAATGGATTGCTCTCAGGTAGAGGAGATTCTCTTCCAAAGGAATATCTGATGCAAGAGTGAGGTCAATGGAGGACTCTGAGTACCACCCTACTTGTTTAGGTAGGCAATGCCAGTTCTGTTGTCCAACTGGATGACAACATATCTGTCCTTCAGAAGGTTCTCCATCATCTCACTGCTCTCCATACAGCGAAGAGTTCCCTGTGGTTCATCGAGAATACCCTCTCCACTGGACTCCACTAACCCTGAACTAAAGTAGAACATCTGCAGGCCTCCCAACCCCAGAGACTTGCATCCGTTGTTACTACAACTGGATCCTTGCAAAGCTAGTGGATTCTTTTTTCAAATGTTCTTGGTTTGTCCACTAGCTGATGGAATCTTTTTCCTGATCGGATATCGAGATCCGACTATCTATGGATTTCTGATCTCCATCCCACTGCAACAGAATGGAATCTGCAGAATTTTGTATCTTTCCTGTGCCCAACATACTTCTAAAATAACATTTTGCCTAGGAGAGACATCGCCTCCCTGATTGACACAGACTTGGTTATCTGAACATGCTTTATAAAGGCAAACAACTTCCCCTCTGGCAGAAAGGACATCAGAATCCTGGTGTCTGGCATTATGCCCAAACATACTTCTGGCTGGGAAGGAATTGGGGCTGGTGCACACCAGAGCGGTTTTTAAAAACGCTTGCAGGGGGAAAACCGCTTGGCTAATGAAAGTGAATGGGATGGTGCACACCAGAGCGACTCGTTTTTTCCACAAACGCAAACTCTCCAGCTTCAGCATTTTTTAGATTTCTGAGGCGTTTCTGCCTCGATGTTTAAGTGTAGGAAAGTGGAAAATCGCTCTGAAAAACGCCAGATCAGAGCGGTTTTCCAGGTGTTTTTGTTACAGAAGCTGATCAGTAACAGCTTTACTGTAACAATATTTGGAATCTGCTACACGAAAACGCTCCAGAAAACGCTAGGCATGTTTAGAAAACGTCTCTGAACATGCCTAGAATCGCTTTGAAATCTGCTTCAAAAACCTCTAGCGTTTTGCGGATCTGCTAGCGGTTTTTGGTGTGCACTGGGCCTTTGATCCGACCTTTGATAGTTTAAGATCCATCCTAGATTTTTCAATGTTGCTAGAGCAATCTGAAGTTTGGACATCACACCAGGAGTTCTTTGCTTTGGACCACATCAGGGTTTCATTCAAATAAGGAATAAGAATAATTTGTTGCATAAGGCCTTTTTTCCAAGGACAGTTGAATTGTGTGCTCAGCAAGCAGTTACCAGCAGTGATGCTCGGATTCCTCCAATCACGAATTCGATTAAATCCGGCCACAGCAGAATTGAAATCCGTATACGCCGTGACCTGGGTTTGAATTGGAGCTCCGAATTCGACTCAAATTTTAGTCGTGATTACATGTATAATCCGTGATAACGGATTTGAGTTTAACTTCCCTGGCGGTACGCAGTTTCAGAGGCTGCGACCGCGGGAGAATTTAAAAAATAAAATAAAATGTAATTTATATGCTTAAGCTAGCACTTCGCTAGCTAACTATGCCCCCCAAGCCCCGCCGGACCTAACTAAGCCCCCCGATCGCCGCCCGCAATATTTACCCCTCCGCAATCCCGCAAGAGCCGCAGATTCAGCTTTACTCATCGCTATGGCGATGATTGGACAGGACATCGACGTCATGCGCAGTCCCGATCCTCCCCATAGTGATTGAGAGGCTGTGCCATTGCGGGATCCCTGGGGGGTACGTATTATGATGGCGATTCTCCCTGATCGATGGAGAGCGGCAAAACTTGTGGAGCATAGTTAGCTAGCCAAGCATATAAATCACATTTCATAAAAAAAAAAATCCTCCCGGGGCCATGTGATCCTCTGCGGCGGTGTAGCTTGGGTTTACCGCCAGGGAGGTTACCGTTAATAGCAAAGTCCCCATACGTGCTACAATCACTAAAATTGCATGGATTATAAAAAGGTAATCACTGGCTACAACTTAATTTTTTTTTCAAAAAGACCTTACAGTTTTTGAGAAAATCGATTTTAAAAACTTTCAAATGAAAAAAGTATTTGTAATTAACCACTTCACCACTGAGGGGTTTTCCCCCATGACCACCAGAGCAATTTTCACCTTTCAGCGCTCCTTCCATTCATTCGTCTATAACTTTATTATTACTTATCCCAATGAAATGAACTATATCTTGTTTTTTTCGCCACCAATTAGGCTTTCTTTAGGTGGGACATTATGCCAGGAATTATTTCATTCTAAATGTGTTTTAATGGGGAAATAGGAAAAAATGTGGGAGAAAATTATTATTTTTCAGTTTTCGGCCATTATAGTTTTTAAATAAAGCATGCTACTGTAATTAAAACCCATGAAATGTATTAACCCATTTGTCCGGGTTATAAAACCATTTAAATTATGTCCCTATCACAATGTTTGGCGACAATATTTTATTTGGAAATAAAGGTGCATTTTTTCAGTTTTGCATCCATCCCTAATTACAAGCCCGCAGTTTATAAAGTAACAGTGTTATACCCTCTTGACATAAATATTTAAAAAGTTCAGTCCCTAAGGTAACTATTTATGTTTTTGTTTTTTTAATTGTATTTTTTTTTTTTTTAATTACAAAAAAAAATAAAATTGGGGAGTGTGGGAGGTAATGAGTTAATTTATTGTGTAAATGTAATGTTTGTATATGTAAAATGCTTTTAGGGTGTAGTTTACTATTTGGCCACAAGATGGCCACAGAGTGTTTGTTTACATGCGACCTGTAAGCGTCCGGAAGGACGCTTACAGGAAGCAGTAGGAGGCTGGGAGACTCACAATGATCTCGCTGTTTCTGAAAGAAGCAGCAGATCATTGCGGGGGCTTAGATCAACGAACGGGAATGGATTTGATCTCCGGGCGAGCGGGCGGCGGCGTGCACGAGCGGCGGGTGCGCGCTCACGAGCGGCGGGAGCGCGGACAGCGGCGGTAGCGCGGAAGGTACGGATTTCTCTGTCCCTGGTTTTTTAGGAGGGAAAAAAGGGGCGGAGAAATCCGTACGCGTGGGGGTAAAGTGGTTAAAAACCCACCAAAACCCGTCGACTTCAGCGGTTAATAGCAAAGCTCCCTTACGTGATATAAACACCAAATTTGCAGGATATGTTAAGTAGAACAGTGGGAACCAGGGATGAGCAGAAACTATGCCAGTGCGAATTTACGCATCGTAGTTTGCATCTACGCATCGTAGTTCGTAGGTGAAGTTGCAGAACTACGCTTACGAATTTACACGTAGCGAAGTACCGCTACGCATAGTCTACGCTTACTATGCGTAGTTAACATGTGTATTGCGTAGTGAACTACGTATGCATTACTCGCGTCTATTTTTCCGCGTACGATTGTATGCTTACAAATATACGCATTGGAAAGGGGAATGTACGCAAGAGGAATTAATGCGTAAAATTTTCTGCATACAGGCATAAGCATCCGCATAAACTACGCTTCGCACTACGCGTAATTGCGTATTTTAACGCGTATTCTACGAAATGCATACGAAGCGAATATTTGAATTTGAAGCCGTAGTTTGGCGAAGCGTAATTGCGTAAAACTACGCGTAGTTCCAGCGTAGCAAAGTTGGCTGACTACGACCATCCCTGGTGGGAACAAGGGGATTTTCTTTTTTCAAAAAGACCTTATAGTTTTTGAGAAAATTGCTAGTGGGTTTAAGCCAAATACTTTATAGCTGTATTAAAAGGTCTGATACGATTGCTGCTAGAGATAGGAGACACTCTGTGGAATAATTAACTTTTTTTTTTTACTTGCTTTAACTTTTTTTCCCCCAATTTGTATGCAGCTTGAATTTGGACCAAACAGATACAATTGTAGCTGATTTTGATTGGCTCAGTTCCAAGTGTGACTATATTTGCATCTTATTAATCATCTCAGCACCTCATCTTAAAGTCTGCCTGAGGGCTGGAACCCACTAGAGCAGTTTTGTGAGCGATTCAAACCACTAGCGATTTCCTTAAACGCTCAGCTAATGTTAATGGATGGGCCAAATTCCACTGGAGCAATCGCGATTACTGAAATCGGAAACGCAGGACATGCAGCATTAAGATTCAGCGTTAGCGTTTCTGCAACGTAAAGTATATAAACACTGGCATTATCGCTCGTCAAAACCTGCACAGAGCAATTTTGCTACCATTTTTTTACATTACTGCACACTGTAAATTAGCAATAGCGTTTTGTAGTGGGTTCAAGGCTTGAGACAGGTCACACTGCATTATTTATACTTATGGTGTGTACACACTTGAAAGATTAATGAAAGATCTTAGACCAATTTTACCCTCTTCCATGTAGTATGAGAGCCATACTCTACACAGTCTATTCTATGGAGCTGCACTCCCCATCAGATAGAAATCTTTGCAAGATGCTGCACACAAAGATGCTGTACACATGCAACAGATCAGTATCTGCAAAAAATCTGTTCCTGCAAAAGATCAGTTCCTGCAAAAGATCTGTTCCTGCAAAATGCATTCATAGTCTATGATATCTGCAGATCTCATACACACCTTGTTTAACAGATATTCATCTGCAGATCAGATCCACCAGGATGGATCTTCAGATCTGCAGATTATCAGTTAAACAAGGTGTGTATGATAGACCAGCGTTGTCCAACTGGCGGCTCGCGGGCCGCATCCGGCCCGCCAGGCCTCCTGCTGCGGCCCGCTCGTCTCCCTGAGCTGCATGCATGGCTTGCGCTATGGGCGCCATGCCTGCAACCTCATATCGTGCACTCTCCTGTGTCCCCCGGCTGGCGCTGCCTCAGCTCAGACCTCACAGATTGCGGCGACTGAAGAGAGCAGAGTGCGCATGGTATCTGCACGGAGTACGTCACATGCGGAATGACATCATTAGTCACTTCCGCATGAGAAGTTCCTCCGCGCGGGTGCCATGCGCACTCTGCCTGCTTCAGTCGCCGCGATCTGTGAGGTCTGAGCTGAGGCAGCGCCAGCCGGGGGACACGGGATGGGAGAGGACGGCACAAATCATAAAGGTAATGGGCGAGGCACTGACTGGACACCTCGCTATCTAACTGGGGGGCACCTGTCACTACCTCAGCTGGGGGGCACCTGTCACCATCTCAGCTGGGGGGCACCTGTCACCATCTCAGCTGGGGGGCACCTGTCACCATCTCAGCTGGGGGGCACCTGTCACCATCTCAGCTGGGGGGCACCTGTCACTACCGCAGCTGGGGGGCACCTGTCACTACCGCAGCTGGGGGGCACCTGTCACTATCTCAGCTGGGGGGCACCTGTCACTATCTAACTTGGGGGGCACCTGTCACTATCTAACTTAGGGGGCACCTGTCAGTACCTCAACTGGGGGGACACCTGTCACTACCTCAACTGGGGAGGCACCTGTCACTATCTAACTTGGGGGGCACCTGTCACTATCTAACTTGGGGGGCACCTGTCAGTACCTCAACTGGGGGGGACACCTGTCACTATCTAACTGGGGGGGGGGGGGCGCCTGTCACTACCTCATCTGGGGGGACACCTGTCACTACCTCATCCGGCCACACCACAGCATCACCGCCAGCCAGGCCACAGCATCACTACCAGGCCTTTCAGCCCACACATCATCCCCAATCCAGCCAAAAACCGTATTGCCAGGTACAGCAGCCAGTAGAGGAGAATTCAGAAGCCAGGTGAGAGGTGTCTACCATATTAAGGGGGCAATCTGCCTATTTATGTGAAATGCTGTCTATTTATGTGCCTCATGATTGCTGAATTTGTCTTGTTGGGGGACTCATGATTGCTGAATTTATCTTGTTGGGGGTCACATGATTGCTAACTGTGAGACTATGGGAGAAGCTGAATCCTTATCATATTAGACAATAGCATTAAACCGAATTTTTTAGCTTTTTAAAATGGAAAAATAAAACTGGGAGGTTCTAAAAAAAGAATACATTTTTCAGGAGTAGGATGGATGAAATGGTTTATCTTCACAGTTTATTTTCAACTTGGATTTTCCATAATGTTCATGTATGAGATAAAACGTTTGTATGTAGTTTAAATTGCTGTTGCCACTTTGCGATAGATAAGTGACTTTTGGGATGCAGTTTGGGCACTCGGCCTCCAAAAGGTTCGTCACCACTGTCCTAATCTAATGTCCCACATTGCTAAGTTCATGTAAATTTGTCTCCACCCGTGGCCACACCCACATTCTGGTCCATGGCCACACCCATTTGTACGCACGCCGCTCTACGCACAACGGAACCCTTGTTTTTAGGCGCGCAACTTCAATGAAATCTTGAATTGCATTTTGTGGGGGATCTGCTGCCAATTGCATTGCACTTTGTGGAAAGTGCTGCCAATCTAATTGTCCTTTAGGCTGCTTTCACAGTGGGACATTACAGGCGCACGTTAGAGCAGCCTGTAACGCACCCCCACCGCACAGCAATGAAAAATCAATGGGCTGTTCACAGTGCCCACGTTGCGTTACACAGTAACGCTTCACGTCAAGACAACGTACTGCATGCAGTACCTTATACGCGGCTAAGCCGCGTTAGACTGTTTGCACATGCTCAGTAGGGTTTTTTTTTATTTTACGGAGAGGAGGCGGGGAGAGGCCGCTACGTAGCCAGGCACATGGCTACTTGGCATTCACTGCACTTGCAGTGCTTACTCTTAGGAGCAGCCGCGGATTGGCTGGCGGGACCACGTGATGCGGAGAGCTCCGCTCACGTGGTCTCCGCAGCGCCTCCGACAGAGCAGGAGCACCAAGGGCTGCTTGTAACGCGGCTCTTGGTAGCGTCCTGCTCCAACACCACCAGGCGTTGCGTTAGGGGCACGTTATGTGCCCTATAACGTCCCCTAAACGCAACGTCCTGGTGTGTAAGTAGCCTTAATTGGGGGGGTCTGCGGCTCCAGCAAGAACCTTCGACCCTCCACCATGGGGTCTGAAAAAAAAAATGGCCCTCCATGCCCATGAAGTTGGACAACACTGTCAGACTATGAATGCATTTTTCAGTAACGAATCTTTTTTCAGGAACAGATCTTTTGCAGATACTGATCTGTTGCATGTGTGCAGCATCTTTGTGTGCAGCATCTTGCAAAGATTTCTGTCTGATGGGGAGTTCAGCTCCATAGAAAAGACTGTAAAAGGTATGGCTCTCATACTACATGGAAGGGGGTAAAATTGGTCTAAGATCTTTCACGTGTGTACACACCATTACCTGGGGCTTCCTCCAGCCCCATGCAGTCGGTTGGCTCCCTTGCTGTCAGTCGGGACAGTTCTTCTGCGCATGCGCACTCCCCCCGGCACACTCCTGCAGTCAGGGGTATACTGCATTGGCGCAGAATGTTCCTGGCTGTGGGAGCGCAAAATGGGGCACGAGCATGCGTATAAGAGGACAACTGGCCCCTACTGACAGCGAGGGAGCCAACTGACCACATGGAGCTGGAGGAAGCCTCCAGGTAAGTATAAATAATGTACTGTGAATGGTTCGCTTTAAAAGGCTGGTTTATGCTGAATCAGTTACATTAAAGGATACTCGAAGAGACATGAGTATGTATAGTGCCTAGCACACAACACTATGCTGTGTTCTTTTTTTTCTTTCTCTGCCTGAAAGAGTTAAATATCAGGTATGTAAGTGGCTGACTCAGTCCTGACTCAGACAGGAAGTGACTGCAGTGTGACCCTCACTGATAAGAAATTTCAACTATACAACCCTTTCCTAGCAGAAAATGGCTTCTGAGAGCAAGAAAGAGATAAAAAGGGTAATTTCTTATCAGTGAGGGTCACACTGTAGTCACTTCCTGTCTGAGTCAGGCACTTACATACCATTTAACTCTTTCAGGCAGAGAGGAAAAAAAAAAAAAAAAAAAAAAAAAAAAAGGAGGAGGTACACAGCCTAGTTATTTGTGTGCTAGGCACTTTACATACACATGTCTATCTCATCATGTCACATGTCAGTTCGGGTATTCTTTAACCACTTCACCACTGAGGGGTTTTACCCCTTGAGCACCAGAGCAATTTTCACCTTTCAGCGCTCCTTCCATTCGTCTATAACTTTATTATTACTTATCACAATTAAATGAACTATATCTTGTTTTTTCCGCCACCAATTAGGCTTTCTTTAGGTGGGACATTATGGCAAGAATTATCTTATTCTAAATATGTTTTAATGGGAAAATAGGAAAAAATGTGGTAAAAACTCATTATTTTTCAGTTTTCGGCCATTATAGTTTTTAAATAATGCATGCTATTGTAATTAAAACCCATGAAATGTATTTGGCCATTTGTCCCGGTTAAAAAACCGTTTAAATTATGTCCCTATCACAATGTTTGGTGCCAATATTTTATTTGGAAATAAAGGTGCATTTTTTTCAGTTTTGCGTCCATCCCTAATTACAGGCCCATAGTTTATAAAGTAACAGTGTTGTACCCTCCTGACATAAATATTTAAAAAGTTCAGTCCCTAAGGTAACTATTTATGTATTTTTTTTTTAATTGTACATTTTTTTTTTAATTAAAAAAAAAATGGGGAGTGTGGGAGGTAATGAGTTAATTTTTTGTGTATTAGTAATGTATTTGTATGTGAAAAATGCTTTAGGGTGTAATTTTACTATTTGGCCACAAGATGGCAACAGTAACTTTGTTTAATGCGACCTCCAAGCGTCCTTATGGACGCTTGGAGGAAGTACTAGGAGGCTGGGAAAGTTTTTTCTGGTACCTATCCGTTAGCCGGGCGCATCCGGCAGGTGACGCTAATTACTATTCCCCCTCCAGGTCGACATGGATAGTAGGGAAAGATGTAACTCTGGTGGAGTTTTGTCGCCACCTGCCGGATGCGCCCGGCTAACGGATAAGTACCTTTTTTTTCACAATGATTGCGCTGCTTATCGGAGAAGCAGCGGATCATTGTGGGGCTTAGATCAACGAACGGGAATGGATTTTCCCGTTCATTGATCTCCGGGCGAGCGGCCGGCGGCGTGTTTACGAGCGGGAGTGCGCGCTAGAGCAAGCGGGAGCGCGGGCAGCGGCGGGAGCGCAGAAAGTACGGATTTCTCCGTCCCTGGGGGTGAAAGGATGGAAAAATTCGTACGGGCAGGGGTAAAGTGGTTAAGCTTTAACACAACACAAAACTGACACTTCCATGTTCCCCATGAGTCTGTTTACATCTATGCATTTGATCTGAAAGCTTGTTCACAATGCACTGCAGCATGTAATACATACATATATACATACATGAGAATGCATAGCAACTGAAACAGAAGCGCAGGAAAACTCATCACTTAAAAAGTGTATTATTTGATCTGCCTTTCACACAGATGGCTGAACTCCATGCTTGCAGATCTGCTGGGTAATGTGATGCAGTTGAATGGCAGTGTTTGTAAGTACATGCGTGTCAGCAGGCCACATAGCAGAAAATCTTGCATGTCACATCTAGGGTGCAGCTGCTGCATGCTCAGATGTTTGTATACAGGATGGACACCACTGTCCTGCCTGCAGCAGATGCACAGATCACATGCGACGGGAGGGGGCACACTGCCTATCAGCTGCCTGTATGCAAGGGCCTCACTGGCTATGGACCAGAGAAATTAGTAATGTATTCCTTGAGGCCTCCTTTCCAAGAACTGTTGATAGGCAGTGAAATGCCTCTCAAACTCTCTCAACTGCACACTGCTGCCTGGTAACTGCTTCTTGCTGCATGATAACTGCTTACTTCTGCCTGGTAACTGCTTGCTGAACACACAGCTCAACAGTTCATGGAAAGGAGGCCTGAATCTCCTACCTTGTCACACACACGTCTTCTCCTGAAGGCTCTTCAAAAGCAAATGCTCTTCTGGTCTCTCTACAGACTTGCAGGTGGAATAATTAGTGTTCACTGACACAAGTTACTGATGAGTACAGCTGTGCCTCTGCCTGGTAGCAGACTACTATATGGACAGGAGACAGGCCCTGTTCAGACTATGGGCTGTATTCTCAAAGAGGCCAAATCACCGCAAAATTACCGCCTGTTTTCTGCATTCACTAAAATTTTCCGCATGTTTTCCGCATGCGGTAAAAAGAATGCGAAAATGGCAATTAAACGTGCGGTAAAAAGGTTGCATGAAAAATAGTAAATAGTAAAAAAAAAAATTCAAAATCCACCAAGCACAGCACTTAAAGGGACTCCGAGCTCACCCCAAAAAAGAAAGTTGTACTCACCAGGGGCATTCTCCAGCCCAGTGCTGGTCGGGAGGTCCCACGCCGGCGTCCTGGCTCCTCTCCTTCTCCCCGTTTCGGAATGGCTGACAGGCCGCAGCCCGGGCGACACTCGGCAGAGTGTCGGGCTGCTCCTTCCGCGTATGACGCGGCTGACGTCACACGCCGGCCGCCTCGCGTCATCACGGCGGCCGGCGTGAAAGTACTGCGCATGCGCACTTTAATCGCGCATGCGCAGTACTTTCACGCCGGCCGCCGTGATGAAGTTTTATGATGGGTGCACACATAACATAACATGAAAGGCTGCATTTATGTCATGTTTTCATTCTATGTTGTGTGCGTTTTTGGTGCATTTTTGCTACGTTTTTGGTGCTTTTGCGTTTTTTTTACCGCAGATGTGTTTTTCAAGTGGTTTGTGTGCGTTTTCATGCGTTTGCAGTTCACATATACAAAACGCATATGTGTTTTGTATGCGTTTTCCATGCGTTTATATATTTACATTTATGCAAATCACTAGGAAGGCAACAGGAAGCAGCTATACACCACAAAACATTTTTTGGGGGGAAAAAAACGCATGGAAAAACATGAAAAACGCATACCATTGTGTTCCCATTGACTTTCATTTTGTGCGTTTTTTGCATAGTATGCAACAAAACCAGCGTTTTTGAAAATGTACGCATATAAAACGCATATGTGTTCTTTTATATGCGTTTTTTCCTGCGGCTCATAGACTTCCATTAGCTGTAAAAATGCAGCGTTACTGCTATGTGTGCACCTAGCCTTAAAATTCAGACCACATTGGCCCTCTCTATCATCATCAGTTCTCCTACATTTTAACATTTAGGCCTCTTTCCCACCAGGACGTTGCGTTTTAGGGGACGTTATGGTCGCATAACGTGCCCCTAACGCAACGCCTGGTGGTGTTGGAGGAGGACGCCAGAGTGAGCTGCGTTATGCAGATCTTTGTGTGCACTGCACAGTACAAACTGCGGATCACGTGGTCTCCGTGGCGCTGATTGGCTGGCGGGACCACGTGATGCGGAGTGTTCCACTCCGCATCACATGGTCCCGCCAGCCAATCAGCGGCCGCTCCAGAAAGACAACATTGCAAGTGCAGTGAATATTAAGTAGCCATGTGCCTGGCTACATTAGCGACTCTCCCCACCTCCTCTCCGGCAGCATATATATAAAAAAAAACATTACTGAGCATGTGCACACAGTCTAACGTGGCTAAAGCCGCATATAACGTGCTGCATGCTGCACTTTCCCAGAAGGTGCAGCGTTACACTGTAACGCAACGTGGGCACTGTGAACAGCCCATTGATTTTACATTACTGTGCGTTGGGCTGCGTTACAGGCTGCACTAACGTGCGCCTGTAACGTCTTACTGTGAAAGCAGCCTTAAAAATAAATACATCAATCTAAATGATAGAAATAACATTTAGGAGTATATTAACCCCTTGCGTACCATAACATTTAGGAGTATATTAACCCCTTGCGTACCAGCAGTCTCTGGCCCCTTAAGGACCAGAGACTGCTGGTACCAGAAAATGGCGGCGCACATACCCGCCGGTCACGACGCTCTCCCATTGCTGTAGGACCCTCTCTCTGCTGTCACTTTGCCGGCCCCTCTCTGTAAGCTGATGTGACTGGCTCACAGTGATCACGCGGTCAGGAGCCACTGAAAGTGGCTCCTGACCTGCTCACAGAGCTCTGCCATCCTCTAGACAGCAGGACAAGTGAACTGCGGTGGGTGCAGAGCGGCAAGATCGATTCGGCGGTAGCAGAGGGAGTGTACGACGGGGAAGGTGAAATGTACGTCCTGCAAGAACCGTGGTGCTGTCCCCAGGCTTCTGCCACCTGAGGAAGTCGCTTCACTTGGCATCATGGGTGGACCAAAGCCTGAGGACAGCTGGGAGCTATGCTGCAGTCTGGCTGCAATACGCTGCACCCTATGAAGGACATTTGGTGGGAGGAGTTGAGAGTTCTGCAACCACCACCCACTTATGGCTTCTCCTTCACAACTTCCCTCTGTCTAGAGTGAGCTGGCTGAACTTGGCAGCCATTGTTTTATTGGCCATTGTGTGCAAGGCAGCCAAGAGCTACAGCAGACATTTCTGAAAAATGACTGCATTATTCAGACCAGGAAAATCATTCTGGGGATTACTTCTTGTAGCCACTAGCCACATTTTCATTTTTCCTTCACATTTATATAAAACCCGGCCATCCTGATCACAGGAAATGAGGGGAAGCAATAACAACTGGACAAAGGGTCTTAGTTACCCACTATGTAAAGAAAAGAAAAAAGGAAAATGGTTTTTGTTCTGTTCAAAGGAATCGGTCACTTCCTGTCAAAACAGGAAGTTAGTTTCCCCCCCTCCCCGATAGACACACAAAGCAATAGAAACCATTTTCCACCCTGTCCAGAACTACACTAAAATAAACTGAAATAAAAACTTTTCAAGAAGTAGAATCTTGTTGAAGGGCTTCTGACATGAACTCGGGACGTCCCTCCATTTTCAAGCAGCATACATTTGCATAATCCTGCATCAACTTGGAATTATTTGAATCTTATTCACTAGCCCTTATGGTTATGTTTTCAATGCTCGCTTTCAGTTACATTGGTTACTACTAAAGGACTTGCTGCAACAAACTGGTGTGCAATGTTGTACCCTGTCAGGGGCAAACGCAGGATTTTTAAGGGGGGGATTCCTGAAAGGTCCAGAAGCATGTATGTCCCCGAGTGCTTCCGAATACAGGTGGCTCCATACTGCCCATGCACAAAAGTGCGCTGGCGTATTACGGAGCTGCCTATCTTTGGAAGTACTCAAGGACACAAGTGTTTCTGAGGGCTTCTGGTAGCAGCAAATTTGAACGGGGTACAGCGCTGGCACAACTCCCCGAGAGAGTAACAGGAGATAGACTTAGTTTGGACAATTCAGTGGAATATGCTACATAGTGTCACATAGCGCAAGCGATACCCATATGATGCAGGGATATATACATCTGCGGAAGATGGCGGCGCTATATAAATACTAAATAATAATATTTTGCCTCACCAGAATTGCACTTTTATTTAGCTTTCCTGTATGACAAGAACACACAGCCAGCTCTAGGGGAAGAGGGAAACAAAGGTGAATGAGGGAGGGCTGCTGCACACCAAGAGTGCTTCTAAGGGCTCATTTCCACTATAGCGAATTCGCATGCGTTTTTCGCATGCAAATTCGCATAGCAATACAAGTGAATGGGACTGTTTCCACTTGTCAGGATTCCTTTGCGTTTTTCTGTGCAGAAAAAATTCGGATGGCAGAGCCATCAGAATTCGCATACCGCATACCGCTATGCGAATTGCATACAATGCATTTAATAGGAAATTCGCATGCGGTTTGGGTATGCGAATTTTCATGCGAATTTTCATGCGAATTCGCATAGAAACAATGGAAAAAGCACACCAGCACTGCCATGGTTAAATTCGCATACATCGTCATCCATGCGAATTCGCATGCGACTTCGCATGAAAATTCGCATACACCCGCATGCGAAATTCGCATCCGCATGCGAATTTTTACCGCGGCGATTCGCACCGCACAAGTGGAAATGCAGCCTGAGAGTTTTTCAAATCAACAGTGATTTGAAAAGCGCTTGGCTAATGTTACCCTATGACAGTGTTCCCACAGCAGTGTTGTGACTTTTTCAAAATCGCAGGTATTCTGCATGTAGCATGTTTGAGCGATTCATTCAAAAATCACTGTGAAATCGCTTCACAAAATCACACTCACAAATTGCTAGCCATTGCTATTGTCATTTTGGCATTGCACTAGCCCAGAGAGAGGAGTGGAGAAATTGAGAATAGCCGGAGATTCAGCAGAGAACTTATCTGTATTGCAGTCCCACATCACACAGGCTACTTGCCTGTAATCGGACTCCTGTCCCTGTCAGTCTCTCACACAAGTCAGAAAGAAGCCCTCCTGGAGTCTAGGGACTGTCAAAAACTTTTCAACTTGTTTAACACCTTATGCACACATGCAGTCATTATAACAATGAGGAGAGACCAGACAGATGTTTGCCCACGGACCCTGAGTCCAGGCAAGCTCTGCATCATGCTGTGCATATTTACCAGCTTGCTTGCCCTCTAATTGCATAATGTCTGACACTTCTGTGCTAAGGAGAGTCCAGGACTCCAGAATCAACATTCTCTCAGTGCAGGCTGCATCTTCTTGTGGAGGAAGCTTGCTGCCTCTCTCATTCTATTAGCTGGAGGGAGGCACCATAAGTAAGAAGGGAGGGAGAATGAGGCTGTTTATATTATGCAGGCTTCCCTGGCTGAATATACAGCTCAGTGCAGGGGGGGTGTTCCAGACACCCGGAATAGCCCCCTCCATTCGCCAGTGCCTGTGGTCAAATATGTGTTCGCATTGAAATGTATCATATACAGTCCAGTCTGTGATGTGACATGTCTCACTTTAATACCTTTAGGATTGTTCTTTTGAAAATGAATGTTTACTCTGCCACTATAGAATCTGTCCTCTGCTCTTCCATTCTGGTCTGGTATGCCGGATCTTCCTCCAGGGACAGAATCAAACTTCAGCGGGTCATCAGAACAGCGGAGAGGATCATAGGGAAACCACTCCCCTCTCTGGACCTCCTCCACAAACACAGACTGCGCTCCAGAGCTCTGATGATTTCTGATGATCCCTCACATCCAGGCAACCACTTGTCGGCTCCCTTCAGGCCAGAGGTTTTGGGCTATCTCCACTAAGAACAGGGGGAATGGTCATTAATGCCAGGGCAGCCATCAGGTGATGACAACTGACACTGCAGTGAGGGGTCCAGGGCTTCTGCGGGCCCTGGGCTCCCCCCAAAGTGCTGGAAGGGCCGCATGTGCTGGCTGCAGGCCTGTGGCGCACTAACCAGCACACTGTGTTCCAGCACTGAGAGAAGAGTGACATCAGCGTTTGAACGTGGGCAGTAGATGAGTGAGCCCGCTACATCGGACTTTCTATACTGGGCCACCACCTATACCTGGCTACCTATACTGGGGCTGGAACCAACTATACCTAGCTCCCTATACTGGGGCACCACCTATACCTGGCTACCTATATTGGGGCACCACCTATACTTGGCAACCTTTACTGAGGGCACCAGCTGTACCTGGCTACCTATACAGGGGAACCACCTATACTTGGCTACTTATACTGGGGCGACAATAGCTTGTTGCCTATACAGGGAGCACCTGTACCTGGCTAACCTATACTGGTGCACCACCCACACCAGGCTACCTATACTGGGGGCATCTACACCAGGCTACCTATACTGGGGCACCACCTATAGCTGGCTACTTAAACTGAGGGAACCTATACCTGGATACCGGGCGGATACCTATTACCTATACTGGGGGCACCTATACCTGGCTAGGGCAGGGGACGAGCTGAGACAGAAGGGGACAAAAGGTAACACAGGGGGATAAAAGAGGCAGACAAAGGAGGCACAGGGAGAAATGAGATGAGACGGGAACATGAGGTCACACAGAGGAACACAAAAGAGGCACAAACTGAGGTGAGACAGAGGGGGACAAAAGAGGCACAGAAAAAAAAGAGGGAGACAAAAGAGAACAGATAAAGGATAAGAACGGACCTACAAGTCCCTATCCCATTTGGTAACCGGGAACTACCTGTATTTTGCTAGTATTTGGCTCCACCCACAACATGCCATGGTCACACCCATTTTTTAGCCGAATCATGCTGTGCATGCCGCTTGTTTCAGTGTCGTAACCATGCACATTTCCCCCTTCAGCGCACTTCACGCAAGGACACGAGAATGGGGTGGCTAGTGGGTGGGCACAGCAACCAGTGGGTGGGCCCAGGGAGGGGGGTCCAGGCCTGATGATTTGTGAGGGGCCCCAAAATTTTTACACCCTCGACCTGGGTGCAAGTTTGCCTAGAAACGGCCCTGGGTATGTGGATCCAGGAAGCCTCTGGACTATCCAGAGACTTCCCACAACTGAGACAAGTAGGGATAATGAGATGCAAATATTTCCGAGTTCATATAAGATTATGTACATTTTTATGCAAATATATGCAACTTGAAAATGGACCAATCAGTTTAAACATGGGTGAGACTTGATTGGTCCATTTTCAAGCTGCATATATTTACATAAAAAATTACATAATTCTGCATGAATATTTGCATCTCACTGATCATCATAAGTGTCTACAGTATGTGTAGCTTTTTTTTTTTTTTTTTTTAATTCAGAAGTGTTTTAAAGGGAACCCGAGGTGAGAGGGATATGGAGGCTGACATATTTATTTGCTTTTAAATAATGCACATTGCCTGGTTGTCCTGCTGATCCTTTGCCTCTAATACTTTAAGCCAAAGACCCCAAACAAGCATGCAGATCATATGTCTATGGCAAATAATCTGACAAGACTGGTTGCATGCTGGGCTGCCAGGCAACTGGTATTGTGTAAAAGAAAATAAGTATGGCAGCTTCCATAGGTCTGGAAGTGCACGTGGCTTGGAGCTCCGCATGCGCAGTAGCCTCTGACTTAGTGTTGAGCCGAAATTTCACGTTACTATAATTACGCATGCAAAATTTGGTATTACGATGCGAAATTATGGTAGCGTAATTGCCATTAAAATCGTAATTGAAAATACCGTAAGCGTAATTTTCAACGCGTAATTTCGCGTTTCGTTCATAACGTAATTTTGCGTTAAACCATAACGTAATTTCGCATTTCTTCGTAATTTCGCGAATTTCGTAATTACTTGTTAGCAGGGTTGCTCGCGAATTTTCGCCAAAGGCATTTTCGTCTGCATGGCGAATTTTGATGCGAAATATCACTACATGGCGAATTTTATATGCGAAATAGCATTCCGTAACACGAAAACTAACGCTTACAGTAATATGAACTATCGCGAAATTACGTTATGTAACTACGCTTACAAACGGTTGCATGCAAGGCAAACGTAATTTCGCGATATCCACTGTAATGCGAAAATTAAGCGAAAATTACGCTTACGCGGAATTTCGCGAAATACTTCTTCATTACGATTATGTACTTACAGCCATAATCATAATTACACTAATTACGCGAAATTTCGCGAAATCGTAATTAAGTCATTACGCTCATCTCTACTCTGACTGACCACGATTGGCTTTGCGGGGGTCGCTGCTGCTTGAAAGAGGGACATGGAAGGACAGCATGGGCACAAGATGACTCCAGGGGGCTCAAGAAGTCCCAGGTAAGTTAAACTGCTTTTTTTCTCTTTTTTTAGGGGGGGATAGCACGGCCTCTTAAAAAATTCTTTAAGGGCTGGTTCACACTAGAGGCCTTTTTAAGCCTTTTTTTTCAAGCACAGGTGATTTTTAAAATCACCCACAAAACGCTTGTGCAATGAATCTCTATGAGAAGGTTCATATCAGCGCGGTCCATGCGCTGTGCGTTCAGCAAAGCGGTGCCTGGACCATTTTTGCGGCGATTTTGCTATAATGGAAGGTATAGGAAGAGCGCTAAACGCCCACAAAATTGCTTTGTGTAGCGATTGCGTTCGCGTTTTAAAGAATAAATACATTGTATTTATTATTTTCTGGGTCAAAGAGTTCACTTCCTGACTTGCATCAGGGAGTAAATAAAAAAAAAAAACGCTCAGGAAAAGCACTTAGTAAAACGCTTTTCACAAAAACAGAACGCCCACCCAAGCGCCGGGAATTAAAAAAATGCGACAAAAAAAACCCAACGCGGACGCTAACACAAGCGGAACACAATGTGGACGAGCCCTCAGAGAATATGATACATGGTGTGTATGGTCTCTTTAATCCTTGTAATGTAAACAACAAAATACATAAAAATAGAGTCTAATTCTAAGGAGGACTGGTAGTAAAGAATGAATTGCAATATGTGATCTTGCACAACTAACAAGTATGTGCAGAAGAAGAAGTAAAGAGTACAAACTTGTATCGATAATCCCGTACTTTATATGAAATGTTATAACCAACCACCCTTGAATATAGGCAAATATCTGTTCATTCATCAGCTATGCCATTCAATGATCATGTTCTGGGGCTCTTGAATAGTCACTCACCACCAGACCTACCAAGACTTGATGCGAGTGACATAAGCAAAGACAAATACAAATGACAAGGATGTGTTGTGATATTAATAATTGACTGTATACGGCCATAGACGGGAGCATGATCTGCTTGTTACCAGTAGCGTGTAGGGCCCCAGCTTCTGATTAATGACCTCAATTGAACATCTGTCACGCTGGAGTCAATTATTTCTCAAGTGCATCCTATTGTTGTAGGATTATGAAGCCTCATTTCACATGTTACAGCTTCTGTGGGGTCTAATGATCTGTTTACCAAACCTCAGTGCTGGACGGTCAGAGCAGCAGCAATTATTCCAATGCCTTGGCCATGGCAGGACCTGGAACAGTTCCCTGCAGAAACGCCTATTCTGTGGCATGGATAGGTGGAAAGGTCCTGCCTTGTATACAGCTTACAGTCAGTACAGTAAGCTGATTCCCCGCTGGAGTCTATGACATTGGAGAAATGGGCATAACAAAGGAGCCAATTACCGGGATTTCTCTTCTGAACTGTACTGACTATAAAGTAAAGAATAAAACTGCTTTATTTTGTTTTTTGACAGTATTACTTTAGAAATTGCTTAGTCTGTGTTTGTCCGTTGCAAAATCTTTTCTTGCCCTGATTTATATTCCTAAATTTATCATCTTAACTGGTGGCAGGTGCATCACTCCAGAATGTTTGTTTACTGACTGTGCATTCTGAAGCAAGCAGAAATAACACATGGGGCCATATGCAATTCAATTTTTCACCTGTGTTTTCTCCTAGGAGATAATTTTCACCTTCTCTTTACAAAAAACTTTTCAGTATTTTTCAATTGAAAAAGTACCAAAAAGTGGGTGACAAAGTTCTATGAAAATTATATAGAGTATTTTCTTGCTTGCTGTTGGTTTAAAGGGTGTTTTTATGACAAGGGGCCATATGCAATTCTCTTTTTCACCTGAGTTTTCTCCCAGGAGTTAATTTTTTTATCTTTGATTTTAAATAACTTTCCAGTACTTTTCAACTTAAAAAAGTACCAAAAAGTTGAAAAAAAAAAGTACTACTAAATTTATTTTGATCATATTCTTGCCTTCTGGGGGCTTAAAATGCATTTTATTGACGTTTAAAAATACCACCTAGGGGAAAACTCAGGTGAAAAAGTGAATTGCATATGGCCCCATGCACCTATGTGTATCTCATTAGGGGCCATATGCAATTCATTTTTTCTCCAGAGTTTTCGTTTAGGAGATAATTTAAATTTTCCATCTTCTATTAAGAATAACTTTTCAGCACTGCAATTGGAAAAGTACCAAAAAGTAAGTGCAGAAGTACTATCAAAACTATTTTAAGGGCTGGAAACCACTAAAAAAAACGCTATCGCTAATCGCAATCGGTAGCATTTTGTATGAGCGGTTTGTAAACGATTTCATGAGCGTTTTCGGTAGCAATTTTAAAAAGTGTAATCAATTTGCCAGCGGTTGTGTAGCGATTAGTAATCAGCGTTTTAAATTCTGATTGGTCCTTTCAATGAATTTTAATTTTGTTACAGTGTGCAGTAACTTCAAAACCCTTGCAAAATC
Organism: Hyperolius riggenbachi; assembly: GCF_040937935.1. Classification (NCBI taxonomy): domain Eukaryota; kingdom Metazoa; phylum Chordata; class Amphibia; order Anura; family Hyperoliidae; genus Hyperolius; species Hyperolius riggenbachi. The sequence continues at coordinate 34,572,382 of NC_090655.1, read as the reverse complement.
GCTCTGCGTAGGTTTTGACGAGCGATTATGCCAGCGATTATATACTATACATTGCAGAAACGCTAACGCTAATCGCTAAATGCTATTGCATATGGACCCTGGGCCCATATGCAATTCCCCTTTTCTCCTGAGTTTTCTCCCAGGTGATAGTTTCATAACTTGTAAATGAAATGACCCTTACACCCCCAGCAAGTGAACAAATAATCACATTCATTTTGATAGAACATTTTCACCAACTTCTTGGTACTTTTTACATTGCAAAGTGCTAAAAAGTTAATGTAAATTGAAGATGAAAAATTCTCTGCTAGGAGAAAAAAATCGGGAGAAAAAATGAATTGCATATGGCCCCTGGTCTCCCAGAATGCTATGGGAGGAGAATTCTGCATAATCAACAGCCTAAGCTTAGTTAAAGTAATACATTTATTTAGGAAGTGTTTGCTAAAACTAGGATAATTAGCGTTAAAGAGAACCTGAGGTGGGATTTAATTATGCTAGTGGGGCACAGAGGCTGGTTGTGCACACTAACACCAGCCTCTGTTGCCCCATGGTGTGCCTCCAAGACCCCCCTGCGCGCCGCTATACTCCCCGCAGTGCTGGCGACACGCAGCGTGTCGCCAGCACAATGTTTACCTAAGCCTGTCTGTTAGCGCCGCTCCCCCGCCTCCTCCATATCTGCGCTACCCGCCTTTGTCCTTTCCCTCCCACTGATTGGAGGGAAGGGATGCGGGCGGGTAGCGCCGATACGGAGGAGGCGGGGGAGCGGCGCTAACAGACAGGCGAGAGGTAAACATTGTGCTGGCGACACGCTGCGTGTCGCCAGCACTGCGGGGGGTATAGCGGCGCGCAGGGGGGTCTTGGAGGCACACCATGGGGCAACAGAGGCTGGTGTTAGTGTGCACAACCAGCCTCTGTGCCCCACTAACGTAATGAAATGCCACCTTGGGTTCGCTTTAAAGTGGATATCCTGAATAATTAACTACTTTCTTCATTGTGTCTTAAGTATTTATTGGTGCCTAAGGTGCACATTAACAGTACAATTTTTAATGGATGACTGTATCTTCAATCAGTATCTCTCCGAGTCATACATACATGGAAGTGGTAAAATTGGCCAGACACTGGCCATTCAAAATAGGATGTGTATACAAGGACTTGGACATTTTACCGCCCTAGGCCCACTGTCACCAAAACAGCCCCCCCTCCCCCAACGCCCCATCCTGTGCACCACCTGTCCTGCGTGCTTCTCCTGTCCTGCTTGTTCTCCTGGTCCTGTCTGTGCTCTTGTTTTGTGCTCCCTCATCCTGTGTAGTTCCCTGGTCCTGTACCCCCCCCCCATTCTATGCTGTGCTTGGGTGGGAGCACAGCACAAGATGGGGGGCGTACAGTTCCGGTGCTCCACTCTCACCCCTGTGAAAGCAGGGCAGCAGCAAACTGAGTTTGTGACGGCTGTGGTTTACACGTTTGGCAGTTTAACTGCCTTAGTGTGCCAGCCCGCTGCCCGCCCCTGGCATCATGTGCCCTAGGCCATGGCCTATGTGGCCTTGCCTCAGATCCCGCCCTGTGTGTACCAGGCTTTACTGTTAGTAGCTAGGAAGGAGGGGGAAACAATAGTTACTAAATCTAGCGCTGTTCTGGTGGGACACTAGTTGGTGGGACACTAGACCAAACTGATCATCATTTCAACAGTGAGTACATGTGTCCCCAAACACCCACTGACTGCTCACTTGTGATTGGACAATCTGAGAAACCATTGTTATTACCTACTACAGGCCCCAGCAGCTCTTAGTTCCCCCCCCCTCCCTTACCATAGAGCAGAACATGCTGCTCGGGGATAGCCCAAGCAGTGCGTTTATAAGAAGAGATTTCACTGGAAATGTCAAGAATCAATGTTTCAAGTGACCGCTAATGGCAGTGTATGTCACCTTTAAAATTAGGATGCATTCCCACTATGCGCATTGTATTGCACTATAATGCTGCAGCCAGTGAGTTAACATGCGATATTATTGAGCGATGCAGCATGCATAATGTAAATCCACCATTAGTGTCAGGCCTCATTTCCACAGATGGCTGATGTGCACATTTGTCAAGTAGTTCGGCCACCTGGCTGCCGGATGCAAGCGCCATTGGCAGCAATTACATGCAGTCTAATGGAAGCATTCGGTATTACTGCGCATGTCACATTTGACACTCTGCGGCGTTACCTGGCGGCGAAAACCTGTCTCATGTTGTGACTGAGCACGGTTGTGCTGCGCGCAGAAGCTGACAGGTGGTGAATTCATCGCTTTAAGCTGCTCGTGAAAAAAAAAGCCCTAGCTGTGGAGTAACTAAGAAGCTTGGGGCCCCAGTGCGAGTTTCACATGGGGCCCCAAGCAATCTATTAATATGGAGCCCCAAAACCTACCAAGGACAGCTGCAGTGTCAGAGAGGTGTATTTAAAGTAAGGAAACCATAGCTCCCAACTGTCCCTCTTTGGGAGCCAAATCCTTCTGTCCCCTTTTCTCCCAATGTTTACTGTTGAAGTACAACCGCCACAGATTGTTTGGCCTGATGAAGTGGGACATTTTGAGCCCACGAAACGCGTTGCCTTGTGCTAATAAACTTTACTGATCAGTACTGTAAGTGTTGCCATCCATGAATTAAGCCGCCTCATTAATTTAATATTTTTATCATTTTATTCTTGGGCGCCTCTCCACTTTGTCTTCTCCATCATTTGTCCCTCTTTCTGGACTGATGTCCAGATCTATGTAAGTATGTGTGTCTACTGAAAAATGTGTTTACCTGACTCTGAACTTTATGCTCATCAATTAAATGTATATATTTAATATTTTAAAATGTTAAAGAGAACCTGTACTGAGTAAAATTATTTAAAATAAACACATGAGGTAACTTCAAATGAACATTACATAGTTACCTTGTCATCATTTCCTCTCAGAAGCTCACCATTTTCTTCTGACAATGATCCCTTCCAGTTCTGACAACATTTTGTCAGAACTGAAATATATCAGTTGCTGTCAGTAAAATATCAGTTGCTGTGAGTTATGTATCAGTTGCTGTCAGTTACAGCTGAGAGGAGAACTGATGTGTCCAAGTTTCCCTATGGCTCAAGTGGGCGATGTTACAGTTTAACTGTGTGCTGACCAGGAAGCTGTTATGGGTAATGGCCATTTTCAAAATGGAGGATGGAGAATTCCATTGATCACAGTGGACAAACAGGACACAGGAGAGGAGAAAGAGATTAAGGAGTAGACTACACAGGAGGTAAGTATGACTTGTGTATGTTTATTTTGATTTTTAATTTTCAGTTCAGGTTTTCTTTAAGGCGAAGGGCACTAGTGAAGTATTGCAATAGCGGGGGCACTATGAGTACATCACAGGGCACTTAGAGGGATGACGTGTAAGGTAACATTGCACGCTATCCTAACAGGACTGCACGTAGCATGTATTCACTAATATTAACCGTGCTGTTTGTGCGAGAAGAGAAGATTAAAAATTATCTCAGAGGAGAACATGAATTGCTTATGGGCCTTTGTGACCCGGCATCAGTAACACTTTGATCAATATAGGGTGACACCATGTTGGACTAGATCAAGCAACAGTGTCCCTAGCAGCGAGCCCAGATGCACCCACATAATATTGAAATTACATGGCGCAGTGGTGGAGGGTGGGGCTAGAGGGGATCAAAGACTTATGGTGGCCCTACATGGTACAATTTTTCATTTTTTTTGATTAGATAATTTAGTTTGATTATTCCGTTAGATCGAATAAAATGATTTTTCCAGCATGTCCAATCAGATTTTTCTCAAAAGAACGGGATAATCATTCGAATTTCTTGATCGAAAAAAAATATATTTTGAACTTTCATTCGATTTGATCATTTAGATCGAATAAATGGGAAAATCAAACGTTTTTATTGTATCGTGTATGGGCACCATTAGTTTGACACTTTGATCCAAAGGGTCTGAGACTGAAGCCACAAAGGCCCTGGCCTTGGGCAGCAGCTGGCTGAAGGGCGGCTGGACATGGAAGAGGGATTGCTGCAAATGCGAGCAACACATAGAAGGGGGGGGGGGGGGTGGAACTGCTGCACAAGAGATCTGTACATAACTGAAGGGGGCTGCTGTACATGAATGTTACATATGGAAGAGAAGGCTGCACAGGGTGGCCTTGGGGAAGAAAAGGTATAAATCCTGCCGTGGTTGAGATGCCGCACGCCGTTGAACCGCACCGGCTACACTGTGAACGTCACATAGGTGATGCACTGCAGTGCGATGATCTGCGAATGCAGCTGCTACATCGAATTCACTATTTAAAGCAATTTTGCAGTGCTTTGGGTGGCCAAGCGATTGTGCTTTTAATAAACGTTATTATTATACTTACTGGGTGTCTGTATTTCCTGCTTCTGTCTGTAGCCCCGACCCCTAAAGGTAGAGGTCACAGGCGCTTCTCTGAGTGGTTATAGAGAAGCACCTATGACCTCTTCCTTTAGGGGGTGGAGCTACGGACGGAATTCAGACGCATGGTAAGTATAATTAAAAAAAAAAAAAAAGCCAATCGCTAATCAGAAGCGATTTACAGTTTACTGTATATCGCTTCGCTTTCAGGCGTCAGGTAATCGCAATTGCGAATGCCCACGGAATCGCTGCGCACACAGCTCTGCACACAGCTCTGCGCTCTGCACACAGCTCTGCACACAGCTCTGCACACAGCTCTGCGCTCTGCACACAGCTCTGCGCTCTGCACACAGCTCTGCACACAGCTCTGCACACAGCTCTGCGCTCTGCACACAGCTCTGCACACAGCTCTGCGCTCTGCACACAGCTCTGCGCTCTGCACACAGCTCTGCACACAGCTCTGCGCTCTGCACACAGCTCTGCACACAGCTCTGCAGCGATTTTAAAGCGCATACCACTATTGTAATGGACCCTGCAGTCGAAAAATCTGAGAACAGTTCAACTCTCATCAACCTAGACAACCTGTTATAATAATAATAATAATAATAATAAGAATAATAATAATAATAATACAAAAATAAATGAATAAAAATAATTTTAAATGAAACAAATTACTAATACATATATTACGATTTATATTTCGGGATATTATTATTACATTTATTTTTGTACATGTATAATAACGTATTATTGTTCACGTTTATTATTATTTATATTAATATCATCAATATTTATTGTAGTAATAATAATAATAATCCACTGTCCTATTACTCAGTGGTGTAAATGAATGAAAAGAAGCACATTAAAGACAGTAGACGATCACACTGAGTGATTTGCCTTTGGCTGGACCGCAGCTCAGCCCATATGATTAGATCTAATGTCTCTGTAATATCGGTACCTCTGAGTCCCGCAGCCCATTTGTAGTGGAAGACAATGGGAGTGCGCTGACCTGTACTGGATGTTGTGCTTTGCTGCTGCCAGTTTACTTATTAATGAGCTTGCACAGTGTGCCTAGCAGTAGCATCACTACAGATGGCTGAGCCCTGCCTGGGCAGCATCGTGTAAAGCCTTCATCCCGTCCATGCTGCAGAGTTGGGAGATTTGATGTATTTCCCAGAATCCTAGCATATAGTTCCCAGGGTGGTAATGAGCTGGTATGAGAGCTTAGGGACGCCTGCCCACCTGCCACCATCTGCTGAGCCCCCTACATGCAGCATATAAATAGTGGACCCTTGCAGGCACAATAGTAGATACTTCTTGAGGTGTTTCTCAGTCCGGTGTGGTGGAAACGGCTCCTGTCTGTGTCCCCCTCACCAACTGTGGGGTTCATATGATACCATAAGAGCATTTAGGATGTTTTAACACCTCAACCACCACTATTTTACAAGCCCCCCCGTGGAGACACTCTTGTTCTTCTGAAGGATATGAAGTCTGAGCAGTCAGCGCCTCCTGGAGACCCCTCTGCTGGGTGCCAGGGGCAGTGCAAGGGGCCACCGAGGTGCCTAGTGAGGTGTGTGCCAGCCAGGGTGGAAGGCACTACCAAGAGGAGGGTTGCTGCTAACGCCAGAGAGAGGAGGAGGATGCAAGGGCTCAACACAGCGTTTGACAGCCTGAGGAAAGTGGTACCTCAGTGGGGAGAAGACAAGAAGTTATCAAAGTACGAGACCCTGCAGATGGCACTGAGCTACATCATGGCACTGAACAGGATCCTCTCGGAAGCAGAGAGATACCAGGATGAGGAGGACTGGCCAGCTGTGCATCACTATGAGCAGTTTCATCAGGACCACTGCCAGGGCTTCTTGGGACTGTCTTCTCCTGGTGGGAGCGACCACTGCATCTCCCACACCTTTCCCCATTAGAAGTATTACTCCATCGTGTCAGATCTGCCACTAGGTAGACGGATTCACAAACTGACCTTCTCTGCTCACTGACGAGGACATCCAGGTCCACCTGAAAGACTAGAAGCTGAGATTGTATGCCAAATTGCCGATGCATCTTCCAATAGACTGGGACATCTGATATGCTAATATAGTGCTGACTGCATCTGGCTGAAAAATGTAGATTAAGTTGTTTAATCAGCTGTGTATATATCTATATATGTTATATTTGCAGGATAACAAGCCATTTGATATACAGTTTATTTTGACAGAAGTTCTTTCTGTTAACTTTTGAGTTAAGAAAGTGTGAAAGCCTGTTTCTGTATTCCTAGTAAGTTACAATGTAACAAGTGATTTTTACCAGGGGGGGGGTTGGGTTGTAATATGTTTTTGTTATAGGAAAAAACAAAAAAACAAAAAATACAATCAGGACATGAGAGTTTGCTTGCTATAATATAGATGGCTATTGATATACTTTTGAAAGTTACTTTAGTCTGCAGTAATCATTAAAAGCAATATTTTATATTAAACATCCGTGTGTCAGAGAATTATTGGCACTTCCAATGTATCAAGATGTGCAGAGGTCACTGCAGGGAAATAAATCTGCTCACTGCAACCAATCAGAATGCTGGGTTATTTAAAGGGAACCCGAGGTGAGAGTGCTATGGAGGTTGCCATATTTATTTACAAGTTGCCTGGGTGTCCCCCTGATCCTGTGTCTCTAATGTCTGCTACACATCATGCAATTTCCTGTCAGACGGGTCAAAATGATTATTTCCGTCAAATCCAATCTGGTCATCGATTGTTTTTCTGATCAATTTTTCAATCACGTCGATCAGAAAAATGATTGGAAATCAGATCGGACCTGTCGGAAATAATCGATTCCACATGTTTATCTGATGGAAAATTACATGGTGTGAATCAGGCATTATACTTTTAGCCTTAGGCCCTGAACAAGCATGCAGATCAGTTGCTCTGACTCAAGTCTGACTAGATTACCTGCCTGCCTCACACTCGGAGCACACTAGCAGTGCAGATAACCATGTGTTTTCATGCGTTCTTAGTGCATTTGCATTGTGATTTTTTTTTATCGTTTCCCTCTTTCAATGGAGTAAAATACAGGTTTGTGTTTAATTAATAAAAAAATAATGTATGTATGCAAAAACGCATGTAAATGTCCATTGCAATACAATACATGCGTTTTAAATGTGTTTAATGACAAATATGCAGTAGGTTTGTGTTTTGAAAAACGCACATTGTAAAATGCAGATATATGCAATTGTAATGCAGCCCATAGAGTGTTGAGATAGCAATGGGAATTCACTGCTATACCTCTGATACACTAAGCTTTTCTCATGCATCTCTCATAAGGCCTCTTTTCCATGGGCAGCTGATAGGCAGTTAAAATGCCTCTCAAACTCTCATAACTGCTCACTGCTGCCTGGTAACTGCTCACTGCTGCCTGGTAACTGCTTGCTGAGCACACAGTTCAACTGTCCGTGGAAAAGATGCCCTTAATTAAGGCCTCTTTTCCATGGACTGTTGAACTGTGTGCTCAGCAAGCAGTTACCAGGCAGCAGTGAGCAGTTGCCAGGCAGCAGCAAGCAGTTACCACACAGCAGTGAGCAGTTGTGAGAGTTTGAGAGGTATTTCACTGCCTATCAACTGACCGTGGAAAAGAGGCCTTAGGAGGCTCAGGGAGCAGTTACCAGGCAGCAGTGAGTAGTTACCAGACAGCAGCTAGCAGTTGCTAGGCAGTAGCAAGCACTTGTGAGAGTTGAAGAGTCTTTTCACTGCCTATCAACTGCTCGTGGAAAAGGGCCTGAAGGGCAGGATTGCCAGGCAATTTGCATGGTTTAGGTCTCTTTTCCACGGACAGGATTACGTTTACATGTAACTGAAGGTTTGCACAAACGCGCACATGATCGCCCACAAACCTTCATTTACACGCGGACGTAATCCTTTACGCGCGCTAACCTTCGTGTGCGGCAGATTGTGTGATAACTGCCATGCTAGCAGTTATCACAGTTTTGTGAATCAAGCCCCTTATCAATAAAATAGCTTTTATACCCCCAGCAAGCAAGAACATACACAAAATAATTGTGATAGTACGTTTTCTACTACTTTTGGTACTTTTTCAATTGCACAATGCTGAAAAGTTATTTTAAAGAGAAAATGAAAAATGATCTCCTTGGAGAAAACTCAGGAGAAAAACTGAATTGCATATGGGCCCGTGTGCCCTGTAAAAATGTGCCGAACAGCACAGGTGTGCACCTCAATAAGAAAAGCCTAGGAGTGGGACAGCACCACACATGGGGCTTCATTCACCAAACCGTGATAACTCAAATATCCCACCTTATCAAAGATCACACCTTATCAAAGTTAACACGCCTTATCAGAGTAGCATAGCAAGTGCACCAAACTATGCCTGCTAATTGGCAATGGTACTCGTCCTGCCCTGAGCCCCTGCGGGTTCGTAGCGCTCACTATGCTACTCTGATAAGGCGCAATATCTTTAATAAGGTGTGATATTTGAGTTATCATGGTTTAGTGAATCAACCCCATACTATGAACGAGGCCTTAGCAGATCAGAACCAATATTTTAGTAGCAGAAATGTTTTATACAATATTTCAAAGCATATTTCTAGAAAGGGGCAACCGTATCCTAAGATTCATTGCAAGAACTGATATATGTAGAGGTAAATGTTTATTTAGCACAATTTGGAGTTCTCCCTGAAGCATTTCATACACATAGGAAACCGAGGTGGCAATTAATAAAAAAAAAAAAAATAACAACAACAAAAAAACCCTCAGATACTTGAGACCTCTTTTCCATGGGCAGTTGAACTGTGTGCTCAGTCAGCAGCAGTTACCAGGCAGCAGTGAGCAGTTACCAAGCAGCAGTGAGCAGTTACCAGGCAGCAGTGAGCAGTTACCAAGCAGCAGTGAGCAGTTACCAGGCAGCAGTGAGCAGTTACCAGGCAGCAGTGAGCAGTTACCAGGCAGCAGTGAGCAGTTACCAGGCAGCAGTGAGCAGTTGCCAGGCAGCAGTGAGCAGTTGTGAGAGTTTGAGAGGCATTTCACTGCCTATCAACTGCTTGTGGAAAAGAGGCCTAAAGAGGAGCTTTAACCCAGGACTGAACTTCATCCCAATCAGTAGCTGATACCTCTTCCTAGGAGAAATTGTTACCTTTTCTCGAATTGATCAGGGTCTCTATGGCTGATATTGTGCTGAAACTCCTCCCACGGTGTGATGTCATGACCATGGTCCTGACAGTTTGCTGTCTGTGAAATGCATTGCTTTTTCCAACTGCCAAGCAAGCAATATCTCCCTCTGTGCATAGAACACTCAGTAACGAACATTCCGTACAGATCACCTGAACCAGAACTAATGCCACCATCAGTAATACATTCCAGAATGTAAATCAGGGAGAGGAAAGATTTTACAATGGGCAAACACTGGCTAAATAAATAATCTATAAATAAATACTGTAAAAAATAAGCAATTTTATTCATTATGTTATTTTCACTACAGTCCCTCTTTAAGGGAAGCTTCTGGATTCTCCAGCTTCTTCTTGGTGCACAAGTGCGGGCGAGCCAGTAGTATGGAGCCACTCATGGAGCCATACTCATGTAGCTGCAGTGCGGCTGCACTTGTGCATGAACAGGAGCTGGCCACGTATCATCTCCAACAAACTCTAGTTGGATGTGTCCCGGGCTCTGTGCACAGCAATAGTGAGGGCCAGGCATGAAAAGTCTCTTAAGGGTCCAAGCTTCCCTCTTCTTAGGTAAGCATCTAATTTTTTTTTTATACTACCTTGGATACACGTTAAAGCGGGCCTGAACTCAGATCTTCCACTCTGCTCTAAAAGATAAGAAACAGCATAATAACCTTTAAAAAAAACACATTTCTTTGTTACAGCTTATAGAAATCTGCAGTGTGTCTACTTCCTGCTTTCATGGAAGCAGACAAAGGGTTAACATCCTGTGTTTACAAATTAGCTGCTCTGCCGAGGCAGCCAGCTGACATAGCTGAGAGATCAAATTACACTCATGATTACTTGAAGATAACAGGGAATTAGACAGGCTCTTCTCTCTAAATATGCACAGGGTGCATTGCTCTCTGTTTTCCTTGTGTCCTGTGAAAGAGTTCAGGTCCACTTTAAGTACCATTTATCACAAAGGATAAGCTGAATCATGAACAACAAAAAATGGGTGAAGAGAGGAAAGGCCGGCTTATCTGTGAGCGATGAGCAATGAAAGAGCTTGCGTGTGGGGAGACATTGGGGATGAGCATATTGTTCCCCCCTTTCACCCCATCTTGAAGGCAAAAGTTGGTAGTTGGGCTTATCTCCAGGTCGGCCTATGTGTGAGTATATACTGTACGGTAAGGTCCGGTTTACACTGGCAATTAAAGGGGCACTACAGCGAAAAACTGTAAAATTAAAAAATATGTGCAAACATATACAAACAAGAAGTTGATTTTTTTCCAGAGTAAAATTACTTTTCTCTTATGTTGCTGTCACTTACAGTAGGTAGTAGAAATCTGACAGAAGTGACAGGCTTTGGACTAGTCCATTTCTTTATAGGGGATTCTCAGGTATATATTTATTTTCAAAAGCACTTAGTGAATGGCAGTTGCTCTGTCCAACTGCCCAAAAAAACTGTGTAGCGAGCAGGGAAGCTGGCCAGCATCATTGTTTAAATCCTTTTTAGTGAATATCTCTATAAAGAATACAAGCCTTGCTGAGAATCCCCTATGAAGAGATGGACTAGTCCAAAACCTGTCACTTCTGTCAGATCTCTACTACCTACTGTAAGTGACAGCAACATAGAAGAAAAGTAATTTATTGCTCATTTTACTCTGGAAGAAACGTATTTCCTATTTGTATATGTTTGCACATATTTTAAATTTTACAATTTTTCGCTGTAGTGCCCCTTTAAGTGGCAAACGGATCTTCTGTTCCGTTCCCCCACAGGACAGTGGTTTCCGTGGTAACGGCAATATACATCGCTGCTACAGGAAACTGTTGTACTACTTCCTGTTTCTACACAGCAGCCAGAGGTCGTGCTGCTGTGAGGCTTATGACGGAGGGGAGGAGGCAGGGCCAGGGACGGTCATTGAGGAAGCGGCCTCCAGCTCTGTTTGCAAGTAACACGAGTAGCAACCATGGGGATGGGAGGAAGGGGGGGGACAGGTGGGGGAGAGGGCGAAATGCTGCTCTTAGGGCCCATGCCGCCTGAGGAAGCTGCCTCACTTGGCATCATGGGCTAACTGCCCCTGGCCCCCGATGCAGTTCTTCAGCTTCTGTTCCGTTCCGCTGGACTCAACGATCCAGAAACATTTCTGAAGAACCAAATTTGCAGTCCGTTCAGCGGATCATGCGGAACGGATTCATTCTAACAGACCAATGTGAACCGATCCATAGATTAACAATGGATCCATTAGGATCCGTTAAAGGACTCTTTTTTTCTGCCAGTGTGAACCAGGCCTACCGTAAGTGCATTGCTGGGAAGAAAATCAAATAAACTATGAAAAATAATCAGAATGTATAACAGTTACAATAAAGACAAATAATCATGAAATGCATCTAAAAATATGCAGAATGCTACTGCTTTATTGCATAATACATCTGTATTTCCACTTCATATAGACAAGCTTTCCAGAATTTAAATAGTGGGGGGAGGGGAGGATTAACTGAAAGCTTCTACGGTGTCAGCCTCACTACAGAATAACGTAAATAATTCCGTTAAATACAAATGATACACTTCTTCATATTAATAGAACATCTATCGATCTTCATTCTGCCTAAGGACATAAATAATTAAATAGGGTAAATACACGGCATTATCACGATCGTCAAACAGATCCCACTGTCAGTGACGCAGCTACACAAACCTGTGCATAGGACTGGTGCGCCCGAGGGCGAGAAACCAGAAATGTATTTTTCATCCATTTACAGTATGGGGGGGGGGGGGGGGGGGGGGGGGTGCAATGGCGCCTAGAAGCCCCATTGGATATTAAACGCTGAAATACTTTCCAACGCTTGGTGCTTTTTAACATGGGCAATAAAACTAAAGCCATTTTTTAAAAAAATAGAAAATTGACTTTTTGTAAACTTTCCGCCATGTTTGTCTTCACAGTTTTAGTGTTACTGTAGCCAGTTGCGTTCACAGCTCGTCGCTCTCCACCACGTCTCGGGCCGGAGACAGAAAGCTCAGCGGGGTTTCTGCACTGGGGTAAGGTTGCAGGATATCCAGGCTCGGAGCGGAGAAGGAGGAGTAGCGGGTTGAGGGAGGTCGAATCTTTTTGATTGGTTGAGGAATCTGCTGGTGCCATTGTGCTGCAAAAAAAGTTAAGTTATACAACAAACATTAATAATAAAACCAAAATCCCACCAGTACACTCAAATTAATTTTAACGTTAAAGTGGACCCAAATTAAAAATACAAGATTTCAGAAATAAAATCTATTCTCTAACTTATAGTAATAAATAGCAGCCTTTTTTCAGCTGCATGATGACAAATATAAAATGTTTTACATTTATTGGAGGAACCCCTCCCTTCCTTTCATATTGCCGGGACAGAATCCGGCAGACTGGTGGAGGAGATAAAAAACGAAACACAGGTTGCAACTGATGATGTCACAGGGGAGGTGATCTCAGCTTGTGTGAGATTTCACATAGACGACGCCCCTGTGAGGGAGGGTAGCTGATGACAAATACACCCATGATCTAAAACCTCCTACTAAGCTCAGAAGTAATGGCTGCCACCTGTATAGCCCTAGTTATGAAAAGAGAAGGGTGAAAAGCAAGCACTGAAATGCTCATAGGCTTCAGGGCTCGTTCCCACTGTTGCGACGCGATTTCGGCCGCATTCCGACGCTTGTAAAAATGCATGCGGATGCGTTTCCGCATGCGTTTTTACCCGCGATTTCGCATGCGATTTCGCATGGCAGGGTGCCATGCGAAATTAACCATGACACTGCCAGGGCAAAATAAAATTGAAAAAGGTGCGAAATCGCACGCGAAATCGCGGGTAAAAACGCATGTAACAAACGCATGCGTTTTTACTATTAAATACATTAGCGGCGATTCGCACGGATTCCCGACGCAGGCGAAATCGTTGGCTCTTTTGTGCGTTTTTTTACCGCTGAAAAAAACGCACCTCAACAACGCTACAGTGGAAACAGGCCCATCCACTTGCATTACATGTGCGGATCTGCATGCGTTGGACGCATGCAGATTCGCGATAGTGGGAACGAGCCCTCAAGGAGTGTTTATTTATCTTTATATGTGTCAGAGTGGTGCAAGAAAATATTTTACATTAAAAAAAACCTGGAACAAGCATATGGCTAATCCAGTAAAACCAGTCAGAGTACCTAATCTGCTGCATGCTTGTTCAGGGTCTTTGGTTAAAAGTATTAAAGACACAGGATCAGGAGGGCTGCCAGGCAACTGGGATTGTTTTAAAGAAAATAAATATATTAGCCCCCATATCCCTCTCACATCCCCTTTAACCTCCCTGGCATTTAATTGATGCACAATGTTTGTACCAAAAGAGGTAAAAAAAAAAATGTTGTGTTTCTTTATATTGTAAGCATTTTTGCAAACCGCTTGCAATTTGCGGTCTTGCCAGCTGTCTGCAAGAATGTGTACAGTATTAAAAAGCACACTTTTTTTTTTTTATTAATTTTTTTTTGTTTTACTTTAATGTTTGCTGCTATAGGCAGTAGTGCTGCAAATAGATTTTTACTAGATGTCACCTTCAAATCTATTACAAATCTATGGAACTTCCACTGCCTCAGCCCAGAGCAGACTGGCAGGTCTTTCAGTTCTCCTTGTATGTACTGACTCCTCCCACCCATCCTCCCCCGGCTCCTGCAGAGCACACTCACCTGTTCGGCAGCATGCTCCTCCTGTCACTGTGTACTTTCTCTATCCCCGCAGCATGTCCGAAGTTTCATGACGTACATGCCGCCGGGTTAGGGGGAGCAGGTGCATCGGTGGCAATGCAGACAAGGCACATGAGGAAATGCAATGCGGATAGGTGAGTATACTCTGCTGCCAACACTCTGCAGTCCTTTTTTTAAGCCAGGGCTTTCTGTCCAGAGTGCAGGGCCGGTTCAAGTAGCAGTGTACCCCGGGGCAGAATAAAATCCGGGGACCCCTAATAGACACACACACCCCCAACTAAAAAGCGGCATTAGGGGCCCTTTTTTGCAACAAATTTCCATCCTGGACCCCTGAGCTGGCTGCTGACCCTTCTTCCGAATCACCTACCAACATAACTGTTGCTCCCTGGGGCCCCTGCAGAGTCTTTGGCAGTGTAGTGTCTCACGAGCCCATCAGCACAGGTGAGACGCTGCTCTGCCAAAGACTCTGCAGAGGCCCCAGGGAGCAACAGTTAAGATGGGATGGAGATGCCTTGGGAGCCCCTACATGCTCTGGGGCCCTGGGGCAATTGCCCCCTTTGCCTCTATGGTAGCGCCGGCCCTGCCAGAGTGATTGATAGTTTTGATTGATTTGGACAAATTACAATGGGGTAGCCATGTTGGGGCATCGATCTGCAACAGATTTGGTTACAGTGATCAAATCTGGCAAGTAAAATCGATAAGTGTATGGACACCTTTAGTCCATTCGGGAACTTTTTATTTTTCGATGTTATAAAATAAAAAAAATTTATTTATGGTTTGGTATTATACTCTTACAGGTATATACTTCATTAGGATATGTCTGCTTACCCTTCGGCAGGGCCAGCTCTCTCATGAAGCAAGGTGAAACATTCGCAACAGGCAGCATTTTTGTACTGTGTAGACTTTACACTTACAGCATGCAGTCAGAGTAGGGGGAGAAGTGAGAGGAGGGTGAGGTGAAGAGGTCATCATTGGGCAAAAGCAGCTTGTTGTGCTGTGTGAGGAGTCTGATAGTGAGTGAGGAGGGGGGAGGCAGGAGAGCAGCAGTGTTTCATTTGTCTAACACAGGAGAAGGGAGGAGGAGGCACTGCTGTCCTGACTGTGGAGGAATGGAGGGCGGCCGGCTGGCTGAGGGCGAGCAGTGTGTTTGTCACAGACTCGCAGCCAGCCAGCCAGCCAGTGTGTTATTTTGCTGAGCTGCAGCATATCATCTCTCAAGTTGTTGCACATGCTCCCTTGCTAACTGAGAACATTAAGGATACTTACACACCAGGACGTTGCGTTTTAGGGGACGTTATGGTCGCATAACGTGCCCCTAACACAACGTCTGGTGCTCCCTGTTTTGGACGTCGGAGTGAGCCGCGTTGTGCAGCTCACTTTGGCGTCCGTGATGCCGTGATGCGTACTCTTGTGCGCATGCGGCATCACGTGGTCCCGCCGGCCAATCGCTGCACAGAGCGGCCGCTCCAGGAAGTAAACACTGCACGTCACTGAGTGCAGTGAATATTAATTAGCCATGTGCCTGGCCGCTCTACGCTCCTCCCCAACGTTACTGAGCATGTGCAAGCAGTCTAACGCGGCTCTGCCGCTTAGAAAGTACTGCATGCAGTACGTTGTCTGGTGGCGCAGCGTTACTATGTAACGCAACGTGGGCACTGTGAACAGCCCATTGATTTTTCATTGCTGTGCGGTGGGGTGCGTTACAGGCTGCTCTAACGTGCGCCTGTAACGTCCCACTGTGACACCAGCCTAAATGAAGCAGAGTAAATTGTCACGTGCTGTGCGATCATTCCAAATCTGGAAGGAAGAGGGAAGGTGCCCCGCCCTTCTGGTTACGCTAGCTTCATAAACACCTTTTTTTAGAGACTTCAAGTTATCGGAAACATTGCCATGCATTATTCATCTAAGTCAGTCACTTTGCTGCAGCCCTGCAGTCCAGCGGCGCTCTCGCAGGTAAATTATGTTTTGATACCCTGAGGTAACATGCAACTTTCATAACATGTAGCTCTCATGTCTCTCTGGAGTACAATGATCTCTTATATCATATAAGACATAGGGCTTGATTCAGTAAACAGTGCTAACCCAGTTAGCACGCCTAAAGACTTTGTGCGTGATAACTAGGGTGCTAACTGGGTCAGCACCGTTTACTAAATTTACATCGCGCGCAAAGTCCCACACTGAAAACTTTGCGTGCCCACAGCGCGGTGTGCGCGAAATGTCGCATCGCTGTGCGTCGAAAACGGTGCATTGATGCGCCTATAAGGTCGCATTGCGTGCGACTTTAACGTCACATGATGCGACATTAAGGTCGCACCCAATGCGACCTTATAGGCGCATCGGGTGCGCTGTTTTTGCGGTGCGCGCGCAAAGTTTTGCGTGCGAGACTGTGCGCACGATGTGAATTTAGTAAAGGGTGCTAACCCAGTTAGCACCCTAGTTATCACGCCTAAAGTCTTTAGATGTGAATTTATCATGCCTAAACTAACTTTACGCATGATATAGGGCTTTTCACAGGCGTGCTAACACTTAGCACGGTTTACTGAATCGAGCCCATACTGTATGCTGTGAATGGACAATTTGAAGGAGAAGGAGTGAAAGGTAAGGGACATCGCTACAAGTCACTACATTCATCAAATTATTTACTTAAACCTACCATATATGTCGAGTCTGGCGGTACAGGACACAATTCCTGCCTCATTCTTTGCTGACAGTGTGTACCAACCCGCATCTTCCTTTTTGGCTGGCTGGATGAGCAGACACACATACCCTGTGGCATCCTGGTGCATGCTGTAACATGGAACAAAAATGACAGGCAACGTCACAAATGACTGTGAAAGCTACTGCAACACATATAAAATATATTGGGCAACAATCCTTACTCCCTATTTCAACAATTTGTGTAGCTACTGACTCTAATGTTAGAGTTATTGCAAGCATTAAAGTGTACCTGAGGTGACATGTGACCCGATGAGATAGACATATGCATGTACAGTGCCAAGCACACAAAAAACTATGGTGTGTTTATTTTTTTCTTTGTTTGCCTGGAAGAGTTAACCATTCAGGTATACAAGTGACAGTTTCACTCCAGTCAGAACCCAGTCAGAGTAAAGTGTAACACTCACTAATAAGGAATTACAGCCACAGAACTCTTGCCTGGCAGAGAACAGATTCTGAGAGCAGATGTGTCTTTCAGTTGAGGCAATAAAACATTAAACCTACTTTTCAGCTTCTAAACAAAAAAATAAACAAAACTAAATAAAACTTGGATTCTAAAAAAGTCATTTTAAGAAGGAGGAGGATAGATAGAATTGTTTATGTTATGAGTTCATTTTCAGCTCAGGTTTGGTTTAACCACTTTCCAACCGGCACATGTACAAATGGCGGCCGGGAAGTGGAACCCGCAAGGACCGCCGCATGTACAAATGGCGGCGGTCCTTGTACGGACATAGGCGGAGCGATCGCGTCATTCGTGACGCGATCCTCTGCCGGGGACTGGCTCCGCCCCCCCCCCGCGCTGTAACCTACCGGCCGTTCGGAAGCGCCGGCGGGTTACTAGCACCCGGATTGCCGCATACAAAGTGTATAATACACTTTGTAATGTATACAAAGTGTATTATACAGGCTGCCTCCTGCCCTGGTGGTCCCAGTGTCCGAGGGACCACCAGGGCAGGCTGCAGCCACCCTAGTCTGCACCCAAGCACACTGATTTCACCCCCCCTGCCCCCTGATCGCCCACAGCACCCCTAAGACCCCCCCCCCCCTCCTATCCCAGACCCCAGACCACTGTTTGCACCCAATCACCCCCCTAATCACCCATCAATCACTCCCTGTCACTATCTGTCAACGCTATTTTTTTTTATGCCCTAAACTGCCCCCTGCTCCCTCCTGATCATCACCCCCCCACCCCTCAGATTCTCCCCAGACCCCCCCCCCCCCCCTGTGTACTATATGCATATATCCCCCTGATCACCTGTCAATCACCTGTCAATCACCCATCAATCACCCCCTGTCACTGCCACCCATCAATCAGCCCCTAACCTGCCCCTTGCGGGCAATCTGATCACCCACCCACACCAATAGATCGCCCGCAGATCCGACGTCAGATCACCTCCCAAGTGCAGTGTTTACATCTGTTCTCTACTTTAAACACCCACTAATTACCCAACAATCACCCATCAATCACCCCCTATCACCACCTGTCACTGTTACCCATCAGATCAGACCCTAATCTGCCCCTTGCGGGCACCCAATCACCCGCCTACACGCTCAGATTGCCCTCAGACCCTCCTTATCAATTCGCCAGTGCAATATTTACATCTGTTCTTCCCTGCAATAACCCACTGATCACCTGTCAATCACCCATCAATCACCCCCTGTCACTGCCACCCATCAATCACCCCCTGTCACTGCCACCCATCAATCAGCCCCTAACCTGCTCCTTGCGGGCAATCTGATCACCCACCCACACCAATAGATCGCCCGCAGATCCGACGTCAGATCACCTCCCAAGTGCATTGTTTACATCTGTTCTCTACCCTAAACACCCACTAATTACCCATCAATCACCCCCTGTCACTGCTACCTATCAGATTAGACCCCTATCTGCCCCTAGGGCACTCAATCACCCGCCCACACCCTCAGAACGCCCTCAGACCCCAGCCCTGATCACCTCGCCAGTGCATTGCTTGCATCTATTCCCACCTCTAATCACACCTTGAGACACCCATCAATCACCTCCTGTCACCCCCTAGCACACCTACCCATCAGATCAGGCCCTAATTTGCCCCGTGTGGGCTCCTAATCACTCGGCCAAACCCTCAGATCCCCCTCAGACCCCCTTCCGATCACCTCCCCAGTGCATTGATTGCATCTATTTTCCCCTCTAACCACCCCCTGAGACACCCATCAATCACCTCCTGTCACCCCCCTAGCACTCCTATCCATCAGATCAGGCCCAATACAACCTGTCATCTAAAAGGCCACCCTGCTTATGACTGGTTCCACAAAATTCGCCCCCTCATAGACCACCTGTCATCAAAATGTGCAGATGCTTATACCCCTGAACAGTCATTTTGAGACATTTGGTTTCCAGACTACTCACGGTTTTGGGCCCGTAAAATGCCAGGGCGGTATAGGAACCCCACAAGTAACCCCATTTTAGAAAAAAGACACCCCAAAGTATTCTGTTAGGTGTATGACGAGTTCATAGAAGATTTTATTTTTTGTCAAAAGTTAGCGGAAATTGATTTTTATTGTTTTTTTCACAAAGTGTCATTTTTCACTAACTTGTGACAAAAAATAAAATCTTCTATGAACTCGCCATACACCTAACGGAATACCTTGGGGTGTCTTCTTTCTAAAATGGGGTCACTTGTGGGGTTCCTATACTGCCCTGGCATTTTAGGGGCCCTAAACCGTGAGGAGTAGTCTAGAAAACAAATGCCTCAAAATGACCTGTGAATAGGACGTTGGGCCCCTTAGCGCACCTAGGCTGCAAAAAAGTGTCACACATGTGGTACCGCCGTACTCAGGAAAAGTAGTATAATGTGTTTTGGGGTGTATTTTTACACATACCCATGCTGGGTGGGAGAAATCTCTCTGTAAATGGACAATTGTGTGTAAAAAAAATCAAACAATTGTCATTTACAAAGATATTTCTCCCACCCAGCATGGGTATGTGTAAAAATACACCCCAAAACACATTATACTACTTCTCCTGAGTACGGCGGTACCACATGTGTGGCACTTTTTTACATCCTAAGTACGCTAAGGGGCCCAAAGTCCAATTAGTACCTTTAGGATTTCACAGGTAATTTTGCGACATTTGGTTTCAAGACTACTCCTCACGGTTTAGGGCCCCTAAAATGCCAGGGCAGTATAGGAACCCCACAAATGACCCCATTCTAGAAAGAAGACACCCAAAGGTATTCCATTAGGAGTATGGTGAGTTCATAGAAGATTTTATTTTTTGTCACAAGTTAGCGGAAAATGACACTTTGTGAAAAAAAAACAATTAAAATCAATTTCCGCTAACTTGTGATAAAAAATAAAATCTTCTATGAACTCACCATACTCCTAACGGAATACTTTGGGGTGTCTTCTTTCTTTCTTTCTAAAATGGGGTCATTAGTGGGGTTCCTATACTGCCCTGGCATTTTAGGGGCCCTAAACCGTGAGGAGTAGTCTTGAAACAAAAATGACCTGTGAAATCCTAAAGGTACTCATTGGACTTTGGGCCCCTTAGCGCAGTTAGGGTGCAAAAAAGTGCCACACATGTGGTATCGCCGTACTCAGAAGAAGTAGTATAATGTGTTTTGTGGTGTATTTTTACACATACCCATGCTGAGTGGGAGAAATATCTCTGTAAATGGACAATTGTGTGTAAAAAAAAATCAAACAATTGTCATTTACAGAGATAATTCTCCCACCCAGCATGGGTATGTGTAAAAATACACCCCAAAACACATTATACTACTTCTCCTGAGTACGGCAATACCACATGTGTGGCACTTTTTTGCAGCCTAACTGCGCTAAGGGGCCTAAAGTCCAATGAGCACCTTTAGCCTTTACAGGGGTGCTTACAATTAGGCACCCCCCAAAATGCCAGGACAGTAAACACACCCCACAAATGACCCCATTTTGGAAAGTAGACACTTTAAGGTATTCAGAGAGGAGCATAGTGAGTCCGTGGCAGATTTCATTTTTTTTTTGTCGCAAGTTAGAAGAAATGGAAACTTTTTTTTTCTTTTTTGTCACAAAGTGTCATTTTCCGCTAACTTGTGACAAAAAATAAAATCTTCTATGAACTCACTATGCCTCTCAGTGAATACTTTGGGATGTCTTCTTTCCAAAATGGGGTAATTTGGGGGGTATTTATACTATCCTGGAATTCTAGCCCCTCATGAAACATGACAGGTGGTCAGAAAAGTCATAGATGCTTAAAAATGGGAAAAATCACTTTTTGCACCATAGTTTGCAAACGCTATAACTTTTACCCAAACCAATCAATATAGGCTGAATGGTTTTCTTTTATTAAAAACGTTTGTCCACATTTTTCGTGCTGCATGTATACAGAAATTTTACTTTATTTGAAAAATGTTAGCACAGAAAGTAAAAAAAAATCATTTTTTTGACAAAATATCCCATTTTGATGAATATAATAAAAAGTAAAAATCGCAGCAGCAATCAAATAGCACCAAAAGAAAGCTTTATTGGTGACAAGAAAAGGAGCCAAAATTCATTTAGGTGGTAGGTTGTATGAGTGAGCAATAAACCGTGAAAGTTGCAGTGGTCTGAATGGAAAAAAGGGTCTCGTCCTTAAAGAGAACCCGAGGTGGGTTTGAAGAATATTATCTGCATACAGAGGCTGGATCTGCCTATACAGCCCAGCCTCTGTTGCTATCCCAAGCCCCCCTAAGGTCCCCCTGCACTCTGCAATCCCTCATAAATCACAGCCACGCTGCTGACAAACAGCTTGTCAGAGCTGGCTGTGTTTATCTCTATAGTGTCAGTCTGCTGCTCTCCCCGCCTCCTGCAGAACTCCAGTCCCCGGCTGCATCATTTCCCTCCCTGCTGATTGGAGGTAAGGGACGGGGGCAGGGACCGGAGCTATGCAGGAGGCGGGGGAGCAGCTGAGACTGACACTACAGATGTAAACACAGCTTCACAGCACGGCTGTGATTTATGAGGGATTGCAGAGTGCAGGGGGACCTTAGTGGGGTTTGGGATAGCAACAGAGGCTGGGTGTATAGGCAGATCCAGCCTCTGTATGCATATAATATTCTTCAAACCCACCTCGGGTTCTCTTTAAGGGGGGTAAAGCCCACGGTCCTCAAGTGGTTAAGATTTGCAACTAAATAATTAAGTACAAATCCAAATGTAGGCTGCAAATAAAAAATGGAGACTGCAATGGGGAGTAACACAGTAAAAGGGAGCTATAGCCTACATTAAACACAGGGGCTGTTGTACATAGATGCTACATATAAAATGTAAAGCCCCCCAGCAAAACTTTTATGCTCCCCACCAATCACACCCCTTCCTAGTCTCCCATTGGTGACCCCCACAGCCTCTGTCCTACCTACAGGGGTCATATAAAAAGTGTGGCCACCCTGCTCATCCACAACAACACCTGATCTGGAGATGGACCTCTGCATTGTGGGTAGCGAGACTGAGTAGCTGCCCCCACCCCAAGTTCTGGGCCCAACCCTCCTCAATGTGCGGATAGTCAAGGGACTTGTTCTCTTACTCACCTCACCTACTTCATTGTGCACCACCCAGTTTGCTGTCCCCAACTGGCAACAATCCTCATCACTAGCCTGTAGGCCAGTGATGCATCTGTACAGCTTTGGCCCTGAACTGTCGCCAAAGGTAGTAAGTCTTGGTCTCTGCAGGGGTGGCAGTCCTCGTACAAGTGTATGAGGCTTGACAGGGGAGGTTACAGAATTAATTCTACTGATACCTAGCTGACAGGGAACCCACATTGTACTACAGTAATGTTTTTGAATTGCTGCTCCATGCTTGTGATATTTTAAAGGCCCTTGTATTGTCCTGAAGAAGCGTGCTGAGACCTGTGAAATGCGTTGTGCTTTTAATCATGCTGAATAAATAATTTACATTTTTTTACATTTACCCTGTGGTTTGGGATCTTCCATCTGGAGTGGTAAAGATATCTCCCTTCACCTTATTTTTTGTTTCATTACATTACCTATTTTGGGTGCCTCCACCCCCCCCCCCCCCCCCCAGTACTATACAGTGATGCTATGGCATTTTAGAGCACATAGTTGTGTCACCACACATGGTTTTCAGCTATGGCTAGGAGCAGGGAAGAGCGTATGAAGGGAACTATACATGTAGGAGAGTGGAAACCGAGAAAAACAGAGAGTGATTGGATAGAGGCCCATTTCATAAATTTGCCCTGGTTGCCAGAGGACCTTCCAAGGAGCATCTGTTGCCAGCTGTAGCCACTGGATAGCAGCGTGTGGATAAGGTTCTCCAACACACTAACGATCCAATTTCTAGCGAAAAATTGTTTGAGCGATCAGCTAATTCTGATCGGACGAAAAATCGTTCACTACACCATCAACGAACCAATCTTTGCTTCCCATCTATCACAACCAACTAGAAAATCCAAATTTTGGTTTGACCAAAATCAAATCGGCTGACTATTTTTGTAATCGTTTGTAATCGATTGTGCCCATCAATGGAGATCAGTGTAGAGATGAAGCCGGCACCATCCGTAGTATATATGCTCTTTATTTAAGTATCCATAGATACAGGCTGTCACATCAAATGCGACGTTTCGAGATGTTTCTCTTTCTCAAGCAAGTGGCAGTCTGGTTACATACATTCGCTCATAAATATTTATACATACCCACTAGCTGATAAACCAATCAGCTTCATCTCTACACTGATAATATCCGGTTGGTTACCGGACAGCCTTGGCACATCCATCAGCATTTCCAGGAAGGAGTGCCTCCTCTACGCTCATCAATGGAGATCATTTACAACCAATCCGATCAGAATTTCTGATCGCTCAAACGATCTTTCGCTAGAAATTGGACCGTTAGTGGCCACCCTAAGTGGTTTGGCAGTTGCTGGTGACAAGCAGCACATTCAGTACACACCTTATCCTGGGTTTGTGGGCTGGAATGGTTTCATTGTCTTTCTTCCAGTAGAAAACTGGAGGAGGCATCCCAATAACTCGACTCTCCAACCGGACTGGGTGACCCTCAGGCACTCCGCTGTTCTGCAGCTTCTCCAGAAACACTGGCGCTCTCTTCACTTCTTTTGCTGAATGCATTACAAAAAAATACAGTCAGTTGTAAAACAGATATTTCAAAACCTTAACCCCTGTGATGTTTACTTTCTATTTAGTGGTAGAAGGACTCAGTTGTATTAAGAATGATTGTTGAATATACCTGAGCCAAGAAGCCCCCACCACAACCACCGCACTAAGGGTGCGTACAGACATGCGACTATAGTCGTTTAAAACGATCGTTACCGATGGCATTGCCCGACGATCGTTCGTAAAAAGTGCATGAACGATCATTAAAACGACCGACCAACGAGATATGTCGTTGGTAAAGAACGATCCATTCTGCCAGATCTTTTCCAACGACCATCGTTCAAAAAGTAATGTCTGTACAACGATCGGTCGTTGATCGTTCGTTCTCAAAGCTTTGCACATGCTCAAACAGTTATTTTTGACACTTGTGTTTGAAATCAGTTTATACATCATGTTGCGCACGCAACGCTCGTTCCAAGATCGTTCGTACACGAACGATGTTCAAAGTAGCCTTTCTTCAAACGATCATCGGCCGATACCTCCTTTAACATCGTTCGTCGTTCAGAACGAACGATCTTTATCGTATGTCTGTACGTACCCTAAGCCACCACCCACTTCAAGCCACCATCCACATCAGTGCCACCCACACTTAGCTGCCACCCACAGGTGAGTCTATGCACACACCACTGTAGCTGTGCCACCACACCACAATCGCCACACAATCAACCACCTATGCATAGCCACCCAGTGATGGCTAACCTTGGCATTCCAGCTGTGACAAAACTACAAATCCCATCATGCCTCTGCCTCCCTGAGTTATGCTTAGAGCTGTCAGAGTATTGCAATGCCTCATGGGACTTGTAGTTCCCCCACAGCTGGAGTGCCAAGGTTAGCCATCACTGGTATATAGGATGCTTGTATCATACAAATTCTCCTAATGTGCAAATCTTCACTGATGCAGGAAGTGAAAGCTGTGCTAGCAAATAAAAGCCACTAACTGTCATTAGCCTGAATATGCATTAATCAGCACAGCTGCTGGATAACTGGCAGCCTGTGGCTTTGATTTGCTAGCACAGCTACCAGGGCCGGCCCGCTCATGAGGCGGGGTGAAACTTTTGCCTCAGGCGGCAAATTTCCAGGGGCGGCACCCGCCCGTCCGTGGGTGCGGGGAGCCGGCCCGCCGAGCTGGAGGGGTAGCTGGCAGGACGGGGGTATTGGGCCAGCAGCGGGGAGGGGGGTCGGACCCCCCCCTCCCTCGCCTGGGTCCCCCGTCCTCCGCTCCCCTCCAGCCTAAATAGAAGCAGCCGTATGTGTAAGAGGCACGGGCGGGGAGACACTCACCTCCTCCTCGCTCCAGCGTGCGCTCCACTGACATCACTTCTTGCAGGACGCTGCAGGAAGTGACGTCAGTGGAGAGCACGCTGGGAAGAGGTGAGTGTCCTCCCCGCCCGTGCCTCTTACACATACGGCTGCTTCTATTTAGGCTGGAGGGGAGCGGAGGACGGGGGACCCAGGCGAGGGAGGGGGGGTCCGACCCCCCTCCCCGCCGCTGGCCCAATACCCCCGTCCTGCCAGCTACCCCTCCAGCTCGGCGGCCCCCCAGAACGCCCCCCCCCCCCCCGAGGGGGGGGGGAGGGGCGGCGGTGACAATTTTTTAAAAATTTGCCTCAGGCGGCAAAAAGTCTAGGGCCGGCCCTGACAGCTACTACTTCCTGGGTCAGTGGAGTTTTGAATGGAATTTGATTCTTCCGCTCATCATTACATATAATCAGTCAGATAAGATAAACCCTTATCTTGTGTCTGTGGATACTTTGACACCAGGAGGAGACAAGGGATCTCATAATGCTTACCATGCATGGGCGTAACAATAGGGGATGCAGCCCCTGCTCTCGCGCGGTGGCCCGCTCAGGGACGTTTTTGGGGACTGGAGGGGTCGCAGCATGAGGGGAGAGCTTGGTATCACATCGGCGGGGAGGGGGGGGCGGTACCCCCCCTCCCTCACCTCGGGCTCTCCCCTCTGCGCTCCCATCCAGCATTGAATAGTGTGTATGCAGGCAGCGGAAAGCGGCAGATACATACCTTCCTTGCATTCCACGGATGTTCCTCTCTCTAGCTTCTAACGTGACTTCCTGTATAAACAGGAAGTAGTGTCAGACACTAGAGGGATAAACATCCACGCTGGAACTCCCCTTATGCTGACGCCCCCACCAGCCCCCCAAAACGGCCCTGAGCGGGCCCCAGGGGGGAGGGGGGCCCCACTCAGAATTTCTGCAGGGGGTCCGGCGATTCCTAGTTATGCTCCTGTTACCATGTACAGATTAGGACTACTGCTACAAATGTCTGACTGATGTATAGGAATTACTTTGTGGGTCAGGAATATATAAATGATAGTGTACCAAAGCGCTGGCAGATTTTAGTCCATCTCCTTATGGGGGAAGGTGGGATTATCAGTATTTCCTTAATGCTTAACAAAAGCTCTTTATGGAAAGGATCTATACAAAGATGCCATCCGACCTCCTAACTCATTTGCACACTATTCTGGTAGATGGACTGAGCAACTGCCATTTAGTAAGGGCCCTTTTCCACTAGCAATCGCAATCACAAATCACAAACGCCAGCGATTGCGATTTTTCATTCATTCTGTTATGTGATTGCGATTTGCGATTTTCATTTGCATTATCATTGTAAAAATAGCTCCAGCAAGCGATTGCTATTTGCGATTAGCGATTTCCAAATCGAATCACTGTAGTGGAAAATACTTCTCGTGATTTCTATGATAAAGTAACAACCCTAGCGATTTAAAAATCACTAGCGATTTGCGATTCAGCAATCACAATCGCTCTAGTGGAAAAGGGCCATAAGTGCTTTTGAAATTCAAGAAAACACAGAGATTTCCCCATGAGAAAATGGACTAATCCAAAACCTGTCTGATGTGCCTGATTCTTACTGCCTACTGTAAGTAAAGGTAATTTATAGTGTATTTTACTCTGGAACAAATGTACATTTTACACATATGCATACACATGGATTGTACATTTTTAGAATTTTTCCTGACAGTGGTCCTTTAAAGTCAGACAGTGACTAGCCAATCACATAGCTCTTACCCATTACGCTCAGCTCTAAGCTGAATGAATTCTGTCCTGTCTTATTGGTTGCAAAGCAGGTGTAGGTCCCGGCGTCAGCTTGTGAGAGCGGATCGATGAGAAGCGAATGAATTCCATTCTCTCTGACTAGCATTTTGTGGGTGGCGTCTGGCGTGACGGGTACTCCATTCAGAACCCACATAATTTCTGGTGGTGGTAGACCACTTACCTATTAGAACAAAGGATCTTGGAATTAAATTTCTCTCATTTTAGTACAAGTACATATTTCGGAAAGCTGTTTAGTAGGCCTGGAGCTTACCTTGCAGTCTAATCTACATAGGCGTCCTTCATGTGCCACCATATCACCGGGAGCTTGGAGGAAGTACGGCCGGAAGAACCTCTGAGGCACTGATTCACTCTCTACTTCCGGGAGCTGTGGTCTCAGCCTGTGTGAGGGGTATGTAATCATTAGGCAAAGACACCGACTCTTCAAAGCAAACCTCTGAGGTTTGCTGAAAGAAAAATAAGATACTTTCCTCGGGATGGTGAAACCTCTACGTCCTCCAGAGACTTCCCCCATCTTCCCCCACCAAGCTGTTCAAAAGCAGGGGCCACCGAACTGCAGTCGCATTGCACCTGCGCAGTAGTGAGGACCGGCTCGGGCTTTGGCGGAAATAGCCGATCCTGCATAGGTCCGTGCTACTGTGCATGCGCAAGCCATCAACAAGCCATTGTTTGCGGCTTTGCAAGTGGGAAAGCGCTGGAACTTAGAAGCGAAGGTGGGGGATTCGGGGGAAGCCTTTGGAGGATCCAGAGGCTTCCATCTCCCAAGCTGAGGACAAATTTGGGGCACTTTTTTCCCCTACAGCTTTCCTTGACCACTAAATGACTGCGTCACGCCGACGGGCGTGAATGCCGCGGCAGCCCCAGGACCGCCTAATGCCAATTGGCGTTAAGTCCTGGGACGAGGTTTTGCAGATCACTGCTAGGAGACTGCTATTTACAATGTACAGTGCTGCAATCTAAGTAAGTGCTGTACTGGGGACAGCCATGCCACTCGGCTGTGTTCCCTCTTGAGGCACACGAGCGATTGGCTGTCATAGGCTGATGCCTATGACTGCCGATCGCTGTGATTGGCTAGCAAGGGGGGGGGGGGGGGGTGGTAATAAAAAGAAGAAAAAAGTCAACATTTATTTAAAAATAAAAAAAAATATAAAAAATAAAAACCATCCTGGGAGCGATCACACCCCACCAACAGAAATCTCTGTTGGTGGGCAGAGAAGGGGGGGATCACTTGTGTGCTGTGTTGTACGGCCCTGCAACGAGGCCTAAATTGTAAAAAATGGCCTGGTCACTAGGGGGGGGGGGGGGGGGTGTAAGCCTACGGTCCTCAAGAGGTTAAATATATCAAGAGAAATCTGTGTTTGCTGAGGGCGTTTGGAAGGTTTACTAATGAACAATATGGGCCTGAATTGTTATGGGTTTATGAGCAGGATAAAAACATTCTCAATCACGCTACAACTGTCATCCCGATTTGCAGCCTTTTCCTTATGTAAGGTGCGATAGTAATTTTTTCGGAGATTAGGGGGCGGGGCTTTATGCTGCATAGGGAAATGGCATGAAAATCGCCTAGTACCATGCTTGTTATGCAATTTTTGTGTGCTACCATGGACTACTACCTAAATGCAGTCGCAGGAAAACTGCAGCAGGCAGTATGATTGTGCCAAGGTAAAAATCGCATCATGCACACTCGCTGTAATGGAAAAAACAGTACAATGATTGCAGTGACAATCGCATATTGCTTTTGTCTCAAGGGGAAATTCAAATGACTGCTGACAGGGCTCCTGATCAGTATTGTCAGTGCTATATAAATACATAATAATATTAATATATATTCAGCTGCTATCTGAATAAATTAGCTTCAGACTGTGAGCTCAGGCAACATATTGTTTGGTAAAGTATTGTGCAATGTACAAACAAATACAAGCTAGTGCAGGTGTGGTACATAGCTGTATAAATACAGTGCAGACAGCAGTCTGGGGTGATGACAGTACCTGTGAGACAGGACAGTAGGAATTGAACGAGGCCGAATTGGTGCTGACTGCACAAGTAAATGTCCAGAACAGCTGATCCTTCCCTGTGTGGAAGAGAACAGAAACGCCATCCCATTATTAACCTGCAGAATACACATGGATATACAGTATACTGTACGATTCTTAATCAATAGTATATGTTTATAGTGCCAATCACAGCTTGAAAGTCAAACTCAGAGCACAGATGTTATTGTAGTCCTGCGTCGGCACTTACTCTAATTATGTCACTAGTACAGGATTTTATTTTTGGGGGGCAGTAAGGGCCCTTTCACACCAAGTCAGTTGCGTTGCGATTGCAACTTAGCTGAAAAGATGCACCGCGCATTACTGCTGCGGTGTGGCAATACAGAGAGGCATACAGTTCAATGAAAGTATGCCTTACTGCCAGGGTCAGGCCGAGACAGAGGCGAGAGAGGCTCCAGCCTCAGAGCGCAGTGTAGGAGGGGGCGCACAACTCACTCAGCTATCATTCCCCTATTGTGTTCGAAGCAGAGAGAAATAAGAAAAGGGGATACATGGCAGTGATTGCAGGTCAGATAACCAGAGATTAAGGTATTGGGGTGGGGGCCCTGGGGTGATTCTTATTCTAATAGAAAACAGTGGGTGTTGGGGTGGGAGGGAAGGACCTTGTCCCAGCTCTGCTTACTGCTACTGTAAATGCACGGTATGCTGTGGTCGCGTTGGGTTGCCCTATAGCGTTTTGTCGCAATGCAACACAGTTGGTGTATGCTGGCTATTGACACAGTCTCATCATTTTAGTGCAGTAAATTTAATGCAATTGACGCAACACAACAAACTCGGTGTGGAAGTGCCCTAAGGCTTCTTGCACACAGGGACGTTACAGGCACACGTTAGTGCAGCCTGTAACGCTCCCCCAACACACAGCAATGTAACACAAGTGGGCTGTTCACACTGCCCACGTTGCGTTACATTGTAACGCAGCAAAGTGCTGCATGCTGTGCGTTCTACTCGGCTAAGCCGCGTTAGACTGTTTGCACATGCTCAGTCATGTTGGGGAGGAGGAGAGAGCAGCCGGGCACATGGCTAATTAATATTCACTGCACTCAGTGACGTGCAGTGTTTACTTCCTGGAGCCGCCGTTCTGTGCGGCGATTGGCCGGGCGGGACCACGTGATGCCGCATGCGTCCAAGAGTACGCATCACGGACGCCAGAGTGAGCTGCACAACACGGCTCACTCTGACGTCCAAAGCAGGGAGCACCAGGCGTTGCGTTAGGGGCATGTTATGTGCCCTATAACGTCCCCTAAAAGCAACGTCCTGGTGTGTAACTAGCCTAAAAGACTCGACACAATACAATTCTTTTACATTTATTTTCAATTCAAGGATTACAATGAATGTTTCTGATTGATTGTAACATTTTAAAAATCTGACCAATGTACCATGGATGTGTGTTTAATCTTACCCAAATTATAAAAAAAATGATTTAAAACACTAACAAAATTGCTTGGGTGTATATATTACGAAAATGACAATCTACCCTACACCATTCAATTTTCATAAAAATGATTAGAAAACTCCACCACTTCCAATTGATTTATATCAAATTAAAATGGAAAATCCGATCAGATTTCTTGCTAGAATTTACAAAAAAAAAAAAGCTTTCGATTTCTGGGGAAATATAATAATTTTTATTGAATTGCCATAAAATCGAATCATTTTCTTGTATTGTTTGTGGCCACCTTTAGACAACCCTAGATCCCAACAGTCCCTCTTTTGGAGGGACAGACCAAATCCATCGGTCCCTCTTTCTTCCTCATTTGTCCCTCTTTCAAGACTGATGTATAGATCTGTGTTAATATACGTACTTTTCTACAAAAAAAATCTGCTTAGCTGACTAAACTTTGTTCCCATCAATTAAATTGATATATTTTTTATTTTCAAATGTTAAAATTAAGAAACACTGATGTTAATATAAATGGTCAGTGTGGTTTGAATGATAATACTACATCTTTGATTCTGAATTCTTTGTGATATGCGTGAGGAGGGGTGTGGTGAGGGCGTGGCTAAAGGAGTGACAGGGGCATGTCTTAATGTGGCCACACACGATACAATAAAATGATCCGATTTTACGGCAATTCGATTAAAACGATCGTATTTTATGAAAAATCAAAAGCTTTTTTTTATTTGAGTAAATGTGGCCACATGCCATACAATGTTTTAAATATCTGTTCAATTCAAGAATTGCAATACATTTTTCTGACTAATTGAAACATTTAAAAAACATGACCAATGTACCACACACGCGTACGAGAGATAAGGGCGCTGGAGATTTGGGCGCAGGATGCAGCCGGCATATGGCTGATCCTGCTGCCACACAAGTCCCGGCCGTATTAAATACTATTCCCCCTCCAGGCCGCCATGGATAGTGGGGAATGAAATAATTGCGAATTATTATGTTTTAAAAGTCTTCTGACAGCGCAGAAGTTACTCCCTGTGCGCTGCTATAGCCGTAGTTAATATTATGGCCTATGATGGCGCCGGCTGCGCCAAATCCCCTGCGCTGGTTTCAGCGTGTTCTCCACACACATATGTTAAAGGGAAGGAACGCGCTGGAAAAAAAAACTCCACTTACCTGGGGCTTCTTCCAGCCCCTGCCAGTCGATCTGTGCCCTCGCCGCAGCTCCTCTCACTCCCGGTGTCCTCCTGCGCTGAAGAAGCCGCCCTCGACAGGTCGGCTTCCGGGTCGTGGTGTACGTGACATCATCGGGTCTCTACTGCACAGGAGCAGAACTACTGCGCCTGCGCAGTAGAGACCCGATGACGTCACGTACACCACGTGACCCGCACTGTGGAGCGCACATGAAGCCGACCCTGACGACGACCTGGCGAGGTCGGCTTCTTCAGCGCAGGACACCGGGAGTGAGAGGAGCTGCGGCGAGGGCACAGATCGACTGGCAGGGGCTGGAAGAAACCCCAGGTAAGTGGAGTTTGTTTTTTTTTTCAGCGCGGACCTTCCCTTTAAATTTTTCCCCAATTATGATAAAAATGATTGGAAACGCTGAGAAAATTGCTAAGGTGTGTATATTAATAAATTGACAATCTAACACACACCATACAATCTTTAATAATCATAATAATAATCCGAACATTTATAAAGCGCTTTTCTCCTTTTGGACTCAAAGCGCTCAAGAGCTGCAGCCACTGGGAAGCGCTCAGGAGGCCACCCCAGTGTTAGGGAGTATTGCCTTGAACTCCTTACTGAATAGGTACTGACCCTAGCCAGGATTCAAACCCTGGTCTCCCATGTCAAAGGCAGAGCCCTTAACCAGTACTCTATTCAGCCACTACTTTAGAAAAATTGAAGAAAAATTTCCAGCATTCCGGATCGATAAAAATCTGAAAAAACGGAAAATCCGATCAGATTTTTCAGTCAAATGAAAAAAAGCTTTCGATATTTACGGGAGATCCGATCATAATTATTGAATTGCTGTAAAATTGGATCATTTTATTGTATCGTGTGTGGCCACCTTAATAAATCCGATCAGATTTCCCGTTTTTATTCGGTAAAAGTCTATCGAGAGTGCTGGATTTTTCTGATCAATTTTTCTGAAAATTGAATGGTGTGTGGTAGATTGTCAATTTCCTTATATATACTTCCATGCAATTTTCTCAGCGCTTTCAATCATTTTTTTTCATAATTGTGCAATTGTGTGGTACATTGGTCAGATTTTTTTAAATGTTCCTCTTTCTTACCTCAAAAAGTTGGGAGGTGTGCAAAAGTATAACATTGCGTTCACAGTGCTATCTAAGCTGCCAGAGGACATATTTATATCTGTGTGTGGAAGTGGGTTTAAAACATCATGCAGCTTAGTGTGAGGTGACAATCAGTATTAAGCTATTGTTATATTTTACAAAACATTTAGGCTGCGTTTTATGTCATGTTTCATGTTACTGTTTTGTGGGGTTTTTGTTTTTTTGCTGCATTTGAGTTTTTTTTTTAAGACAGATGCATTTTGAATGTGTTGTGCGAGCGTTTTGTATGCGTTTTTATGTTTACATTTATGCAAATCAATAGGAAAACAACAGAAAGCAGAAATACTTCCGAAATCTTTATTTAAAAAAAAAAAAAAACATCAGAAATGCATACAAAACTCAATCCCGTGTGTTTCCATTGACTTTCATTGAGTGCGTTTTGGCAGCGTTCCTGCACAATATGCAACAAAACCAGCGTTCTCAAAACGCATACTGTAAATTGCAGGTCTCTGTGTTTTTTTCTGCGCCCCATTGACTAACATTGCTGCATAAAACGCAGCGTTTTATGCAACGCTAGAATTTGTGCTATGTGTGCACCCAGCCTTACAAGGCTAGATTTAGGTCAAATGAGGCCATGGGCAAAAATGACCAAGCTACCCCATATAGGCCTTGATTCACTAAAGGGTGCTAACACAGTTAGCACGCCTAAAAGCTTTGCATGTGTAAACTAGGGTGCTAAGTAGTTTGCACGGGCAAAGCTGTTACGGATCGCGCGTTATTTGGTGCACGCGAAACGTTGCACAGTCCGCATGCAAAGTACGCTTATCAGGCTATTTTGCACGTGAGCGGTGCGATGTTTCTCGCGCAGCGCTAAACTTTGTGCATGCAAACTTTTGCGCGCATATTAGCACGTGCAAAGGCACTTTGCACATGCTAAGGCCTGGAACCCACTGAAATCCGCAAACGCAAAACGCAACCGCTAGCGTTTTGTCTGAGCAGTTTGCAAGCGGATTCATGCGCGTTTTCGGTCGCGTTTTGCAACAGTGTATTTTCTTGCTCAGCGGTTGTGTAGCGTTTTGCGTTTCGCGTTTTTATCCTGATTGGTCCTGTGAATTATTTTTAATTTTGTTACAGTGTGTTGAACCGCAAAACGCTAGCAAAACCGCTCAGTTTAGGTTTTGCTGAGCGTTTCTGCTAGCGTTTCAATACTTTACATTGAAGCGCTAACGCTCCCAAAATGCTGCAGGTCCTGCGTTTGCGTTTCTGGGAAACGCAAACGCTCCTGTGGAAGTTGCCCCATCCATTAACATCAGCTGAGCGTTTTGGCAAAACGCTAGCGTATCGCAGCGCTGCCAAAATGCTCAAAAAAACGCTCTTGTGGGTTCCAGCCCTCAGGGCCCTTTTCCACTAGCAATCGCAATCACAAATCACAAACGCCAGTGATTGCGATTGCGATTTTTCATTAATTCTGTTATGCGATTGCGATTTGCGATTTTCATTTGCATTGCATTATCATTGTAAAAATCGCTCCAGCAAGCGATTGCGATTTGCGATTAGCGATTTCCAAATCGAATCACTGTAGTGGAAAATACTTCTCGTGATTTCTATGATAAAGTAGCAACCTTAGCGATTTAAAAATGACTAGCGATTTGCGATTTTGCGATTCAGCAATCACAATCGCTCTAGTGGAAAAGGGCCCTAAGGGGCTTTTCACTGGCGTGCTAACAGCACACTTCAGTGAATCAAGCCCATAGTGGAGTTCTATGGTAAATGAACCACTTTTATTTTTTATTTTGCTAAACTGTTCCCCCATAGGAAGAAAAAACCTTTTTAATTTAAAACCTACTTCCTATAAAGTTGTACAAATTGTCAATTCACAGTAGCAAATATTGCCATCAAAGACAAAAATACAAACTTACAGACTACAGGATAACTGACCATGCATGTATGCAGCAATGCTGCCACCTAAAGGTAACATTTAGTTTTGTAGAAAAAAATCATCTTGCAGCACTATTTTTTTTTTAATACCATTTGCTTTAACAGTGTTTCCACTGAAAAGCAAAGCTGCCTGTTATTTGCTTGTTATTTTCACGAGGCAGCAATTTTAAACCTGTAAACTGCACATCAGTGTTTATCAAGAGATTCTGTATTTGTTACTGTAGAGAACTCGGACATTATAGACTCCACAGGACTTAACATCAATTTGTAATCAAAACAAAATGCTAATAAAATAAGTAAAGAAGAAAAAAAAACTAATAAAATGAATGCCTAAACATGGGGTTTAAGTTTTATGGTGTAGCTTGCTGCTGGCTGTGTATTTTTGTGGTTTATATAATTTCCAGTCACAGTTGAAATCTGTCCCAGTCAGAAATCCCTGGCCAAAAACTGACCATGCTGGCCCTCTAAGTGGTTCTGGCAGTATGAGGCTCGGTCTGTCTCTAACTGAATGCTTCCATATCTAAACAGGCTTAGAATGAATGAAATCTCTTGGACACTGCAGATGTACTTAGGTGGGTTTTGGGGCTTCATATCAATAGAGTGCTCGGGGCCCCATGAAAAACTCACACCGGGGCCCCAAGCTCCTTAGTTACACCACTGGTGATGCATAACAAAACTTGATTTGTTTTTCTTTTTTGTTTTGCAAGTACAGTAGCTGTCAGCTGCTTTGAATTTACTCTGAAAGAAAAAAATGTCTGCCAGTCCCCAGGGCCCATAGGGGGTTGGCATGGCTGGATGTATACATTTTCCCTTAAAGGGAAGGTTCAGGGACGCTTTGAAAAAAATAAAGATCCAAATCCACTTACCTGAGGCTTCCCCCAGCCCCTGGCAGGCAGGAGGTACCCTCGCCGCGGCTCCGCAGGCTCCCGGTCTCCTCCGGTGGCGCGCCCGACCTGGCCAGGCCGGCTGCCAGGTCGGGCTCTTCTGCGCTCCAACGTGCGTCTCACGTGGGCGCGCTGACGTCATCGGACGTCTTCCGGGCTGTACTGTGCAGGCGAAGAACTACTGAGCCTGCGCAGTACAGCCCGGAGGACGTCCGATGACGTGACACGCACATTGGAGCGCAGAAGAGCCCGACCTGGCAGCCGGCCTGCGGAGCCGCGACGAGGGCACCTCCTGCCTGCCACGGGCTGGAGGAAGCCCCAGGTAAGTGGATTTGGACTTTTATTTTTTTCAGAGCGTCCCTGAACCTTCCCTTTAAGGCTGTAATTTGCTTCCCCCCCCTATCCATGAGCAGCTGTCTCCTTCCATATACAGAAACTCCTCTCTTTCATCATTTATATTCATATAGCAACAGCTCCATATTTTTCCAGCATTGTATGTATAGAGGCCAAATTCCATGCGTAGCAGCCGCCCACATCATATATGTAGCCTGATGAGATAGACGTGTGTATGTACAGTGCCTAGCACTCAAATAACTATGCTGTGTTCCTTTTTTTTCTTTCTCTGCCTGAAAAAGTTAAACATCAGGTATGCAAGTGACAGTTTCTGTCTGGGTCGGACTGGATCAGACTATAGCATAACCCTCACTGATAAGTAATTACAGCCATAAAACCCTTTCCTGTTAGTAAATGGCTTCTGAGAGCAGGAAAGAGATAACAAGGGTCAATCATTCATAGATTTGAGCTCTGGCATACTTCAATGAAGGTGTCAATGAAACAGTAAACACTTAAAAACTAGATTTAAATGTAAAATAAAACTGTGGGATATCTAAAAAAAGTCATTTTTAGGAGATTGGGGATAGATACAATAGTTTTTCTCATCAGTTTATTTTCGCCTCGGATGTCCTTTAAAAAAATGTCCCTCCATCCCCCTTCCCCATGTGGACCATACCATCTCTTTGTGGCCTTTGCAAAAATCCATCCCTCTGTATTGGAGGTGGACACAACTTGACATCATAAATTAATTGCTCTTCACATCTATAGTAAACCATTTGTGTTTCTTCAAAGTTAAAGGAATACTATCGATTGAAACAACTTTTTTTTTAATACTCTATATTAGTGTACACATTACCACTAGTGCTAGGGGCACTTTATTTATTCACCCAGGTCTCTCTCTCACTATCCCTGCTTAACAATTCATTTCTCACACAGCTCATAGTAGTTTGGGTCACCCAGAGCTGCTTGGTTACTCTGTCACACAGCTCACAAATATATTTCACTGTGTCACTCTCACAGCATGCAGGAGTCATGAGGAGAAATAGGCTGATCTGAGGTGGTAACAGGTAACTAAATGAGCTAGAATATTGCTGGAATATAACTAGCTATAACAATAGTCTGTGTTTACACTCAGACTGGCTGCCTGCTTGTGGTGATTCACTCCAGGCTGCATCCACTTTACAAGCTGCTGAGAGGGGCAGACCACTGTCTACAATTAGCATTATTAGTATCTTTACCAGTCAAGAGAAGCAAAGATAATAAACACACATTGCTAGAATCTTTAACCCCTTACCACCATATCAATAAGATTCTTTCAGCAAGGTGATAATTAAACTATAAACTGAGGAGTTGATAGCAACTCCCCTGTGCAGAGATATGGTCTAGCCGTCTGGGAGCACAGTATTAGATACATTTTGTATCCAACACTGACACCAAAACTGAGGGAGGATTTTACAGCTGAGAGGAACAGCTGTGTCAGGAATCAAATTGCTTCTAGTACTTGCCCTAATGTGTGCTACAACATACAGCATTTAAAAATAAATGCATACATCGATAGTATTCCTTTAAGGTTTCTTTTAGGGCTCGTTTCCATGCAGCGCAGAGCCCCTTTGCTCTGCGCGTCACTCCCGGAGGGAGACGGGGCTTGCAATCCCATTCATTATACTGAATGGGCAGCACCCTGGTATGCAGGCAACCATGTTCCGCGAT
Organism: Hyperolius riggenbachi; assembly: GCF_040937935.1. Lineage (NCBI taxonomy): Eukaryota > Metazoa > Chordata > Amphibia > Anura > Hyperoliidae > Hyperolius > Hyperolius riggenbachi. The sequence continues at coordinate 34,534,604 of NC_090655.1, read as the reverse complement.
TTATCGGTGAATCGGTGTGCATGAATGGAAACGGCAGACAGTGCAGTCTATGCTTTGTCTGCTGTCCCTGCGATTGCATTTACATAAGCGCGCTATATGGAAACGAGCCCTAAATGTCGCTGGATCACTAATAGTCACGACTACGCAGTGCACATGCACAGGGCACTCCCGGCCACGGGCGAGTGATCAAGGACACAGAACACCAGGCAGCATCTGCGCACTGCTCACCTGCCTGGCAGACCCAGAAGTAGCTTCGGGGGACCTTTAAAAGGTAACCAATGGGGATGGAGAAGAACGGGGGGAGCAGTGAGCATGATGACTGCTTGCTACACATGCCAGTTCCTCCAGTTTTTAAAATTTAGGAACGCTAAGGTATCCTTTAACATACAATTGTCTCTGGAACACTAGAGGAAAATTACGCTGAGGTTAAAGGAACATTACCAAACCCAGTGCTCTAAAATGACAATGTACAAATAATGTCTAAGTAGATGTGTAAACCTTCTCCTCCTTTTAATGTTAAATATGAGAGGCAAAAGCTTTAATTTATTGAGTGTAGAATTTAGCTTTAGTTGAAACAAATCAATTGCAGAAGGGGTGTCTGCTTCAATGCACAGCCAATGTTGCATATCCGACTAGTATTTTCTCTGAAAGCAAAAAGTATGAAAAGCTGTGGTGTCACAGTCAATTACAAATGTTTATAACAAGTTACATTTCCTCTGCTCTCTTCAGACACTTCAGTCAGAGACAAAGGACACAGGCAGCTCCAGCTGCTGAGAGCTTTCTCTCTCACACACAGGGTTAACAGATGAAGTGTGAGGGGAATTCCCACCTCCCCTCATGGTTCATTCTGCCATCAGTTTTAGCGTCAGTAAAGTATGAAAGTATTTTGATAACAGTAAACAAAGAGGTTGCCAGTGAAATGAATACATCAAATCTTAGCAGCACTTCCCAAACAATTCATAGCTCAATTAAAAAAAACACGTTTATCGATAGTGTTCCTTTAAGTTCTGCTGAAGGACGTGCACAGAATGTGGAATCATCACCTGTGGATTGGCCGCCATAATTGTATAGTTTCCGTCGTCATCATTATTTGCATATTCTATATGTAAGGAGTATGTTCCATCTGCTTCCCTTCTCATTTTACAGTGCTGGTTTTTCTTTGAAATCTGTTTTCCGTCTTTAAACCAGTATACCTAAATGAATGAAAAGGACATTAAAGTGCGACTCCTGCCAAATTGAACAGCCTGGAATTCAACAGCCTCTTGTTATTATTACTAGGGCAGGTCAATTTGATGCAAATATTTCACATATAATGCAGGATTATGCAAATTTTGTATGCAAATGTATGCAGTTTGAAAATGGACCAGCGAGAATCTTAATGTGAAATATTTAGGATGTACTGTGGAGCTTATAACTACTAGTGTTTTTTTTTTTTATAAAATGTCAAACATCCTTTAAAGGGAATCTGAAGTGAAAATAAATGTATAATATAAATATTGTCTCCAGCTCGGGAAGAGTTAAGAAACTTCAGTTATCAGTGCAAAAGAACTTCTCTGAGCTCTCTGATCCAACTTGGGTCAGCTACAGTGCTGTTTTCTGAAGCACTTATCTCAAACTGTCTCTCACTGTTTGTTTTAAGGTTTTACTACCAGGAACGTCAAAGGGCTATTACCTCTGCTCTGTTTCATCATGTAAAATACAGAATGTAATTTGTAAACTGTAAATATTAGAAAATGATGCAATGATATTAAAAAAAGGCTATATAACTGAAAATAAAAATATGAAACTATTTTCTTTGCTATGAATGTTGTGCTAATTATCCGTACTACACACGCAATTCATTATATCCTACTTTTTTTTCGCTTCCTTGTCACTTTAAAAATGTTTGAGATACAGCATCGTCCCAGTTATCTGGAACTCTGGCAATCGGAGGTCTCAACAAACAGCATGCCTGGGAGGAAAAAGTGCTTTGGGGGGATTGAAGGGCAGAAAATACTTACCGAGCCTCCAACCACCGTCTTCTACCTTTCCTGCAGCTCCCTTCAGCTTTCCAGCATCTGTGCATGGCTCTCAGGTGTCAGGTGACATGTCGGGAGCCATACACGGAGGACATTGGAAGGCCACTAGGAGCTACAGGAGGAGTAGAAGCAGGGGAGTAGCCATAGGGGGCGCAGAGGTAGCGACCGCATTGGGGCCCTTGGGCCAGAGGGACCCCGAATCGCCCTTCCTCAACTACAGTATTAGCTTCCTATTGGTCCTTTGCTCATAATAATCACTTCTATAGATACTTTGAGTAGTAGTAATCCTTAACAAGCTGTTCCCCATCCCCTTCTTTCACCTCTGTAATTGTCATTGGCAGGTTTTGGTGCGCCGTATCAGTTGTTATGTACAGAGTGCTTGGGGGGGCCCCATGCAAAACTTGCATCGCGGCCCACAGCTCCTTAGCTACGCCACTGAGTAGAAGACGGTGGTTTTTCACGCGTTTATTAGGCGTTTTCTGCGCGTTTAGCGATTTTTGCGCGTTTTCGCGCGTTTAAGTGGCGTTTGACGCGTTTTTTACGCGTTTACGCGTTATTATGCGTAAAACCTCATTGGGTTGCACTCATGCGTATTTTTATACTGAAAATACTGAATGACTATTAAAGTGTAGAGATGCACATATTTAACCTTTTAAGAACTAAATAGCAACAAGTATACTAAACTCAGTAATCATCTTAACCTTCCTGGCGGTAAGCCCGAGCTGAGCTCGGGCTATGCCGCGCAGGAAGATATCTCAGCCCCTGATGGAGCGATTTGCTCCATTTAAAATGCTGTACGCGCAGCTAGCACTTTGCTAGCCGCGCGTACAGCTTGATCGCCGCCGCTCTGCGGCGATCGCCCGTACGCAGCGGCGCAAGAGGGCCCCCCCCCCCGCCAGAGCCCTGCGCTGCCCGGACCAATGAGTTCCGGGCAGCGCTATGGGCTGGATCGGAGGTGTCTGACGTCAGGACGTCGGCTGACGTCCATGACGTCATTCCGATCGTCGCCATGGCGACAGGAGAAGCCAAACAAGGGAGCGCGTTATATACGCGTTCCCCTGTTTGCTATTGATGCCGGCGACGATCGCACTAGAGGGACACATGCGCCCTCTAGTGGTGTTTCATGTAGCTACCACTCTGGTAGCTTTACATGAAACACAAAAAAAAAAATTAAAAAAAAAAGGATTTTTGCCATTTTGGCAAAAAAAATTAACCGCCAGGAGGGTTAAGAGATACTAGCCATTGATTTATAAGGGAAAGTTATTATACACTGTTTATGTATAACTGAAACTGAATGTATATTTGAAAAATCAACAGTATATTTCTCATTGGACTGCTGTAATGTAAAAAGTAAGTTTATTTTTATATTGTTTTAATATGTCTTGGCATATTGTTAAAATTTTTTGGAAATTCCAATAAAAAATATTGAAAATGAGTAGAAGACGGTGCCTGGAGGCTCGGTTAGTATTTTCAGCCGCAGGGGGAGGGGGGAAGTTCGTGCTTTTTTGGTAGGGTGCTCGAGCATGCACATGTATACTAGGGGTCTTGCTGTATTTATACTGCGTATATAAGAACTCATTTAGGCCTTGTTCACATTGCGTTCCGATTACATTAGCATGCTTTTTTTTCCTTGCAATTCCCGGCGATTTCTGTGCATTGGGCGTTTTTGGTAAGCATTTTTGTAAGCGCTTTTTGGGGGGCGTTTTGCGAAGTGTCCTAGGCCTTATTTTTAAAGGGAAAAGGACCTAAAAACCACCTTACATTTAAATTGACAGGGAAAAAACGACCACAAAATCGCTGGCAAAAGCGCTTTTTCTAGCGCCTTGCACTTTTCCTATACCTCCCATTATTGCAAAATCACCCCAAAATGGTCCATGCATTGCTTTTCAGATAGGAAAGTGAACGGAACACCCCAATCTGTACTAGTGCATAGGAAAGCATGGCGTAAGCTCTTTCAGGGCAATTTAAAAAAATCGCCAGTTCTTAAAAAAAAAAACGAAAAAGTGCCTCTACACAGGAAACTTTATTATTTCATGCTCTATGCTTATGGGTTAGGCTCGGTTCCCACTGGAGCCAAAAACATTTTCTTTTCTTTTTTATGCATCGGCAAACAGACAGGTCAACGGATCCCATATTATTAAATGGAAACATTTGTACATGTGCATTTGCAGCAGATCCATTGGATCCAGTGCGGGTAATAATGCAAAATGCCAAACTGCACTATATATCGGGATAAGCAAATGTTCCCCATAGAAGCCTATGGCAGAAATAGTAGCCTGTGTTGGAAATACACCCGTTCCTAACTCTACAAGCACCTCCATGGACCACCAAAGCGGGTATTGCACTGTCCGCTCTGCCTGGCCAATTGCAATCCGGCCTCAATGTGAACTGAGCCTAAATCTCTATGACCAATTTTATACGCAGTTTAAAGCAATCCGAGCCGGCAACATCTGGGGGCTAGCCGGATAAGGTAGAGCCCGTTTTCACAGCTCCTGGGTCTGTTTTTCATTGGTTTCCATAAGATTTCTTGTGGGAAAGGGGTATTGGCTACTGATTGGGGTGAACTTCGATCCAGTGAACTTCGATACGGAACTCCAGAAGGACAAGTAATAATTTAAAGTGACAATGAAGCGGAAACATTTATTATGATATAATGAATTGGTTGTGTAGTACAGATAATTACTAGAATATTAGTAGCAAAAAAATATTCTCATATTTTTTATTTTCAGTTATATAGTTTTTTTTTATAACATTGCATCATTCTCTAATATTTGCAGTTTACACACTTCTCAGCATTCTAAATGATTTTACAGAACAGGCCAGTGAATGTTTGAACTGTCCTCTGCAGGTAAAAAAAAACAATACAGTGACAGACACTTGAGATAATAAGCTTCAGAAGACAGAGCTCTCTGCAACTTTGAAGGTCATGGAGCTCAATCGCTCTTTAGCATAGATAACAACTGGAGTTTCTTAACTCTTCCTGTACTGGAAACGATATTATACGTTTTGTCTCTGCTCCTAATGTTTTATTTCTTAGCTGTACTACACATACAAATCATTATATCATATTTTATTTTTTATTTTTTTGCTTCAGTGTCTCTTTAACGTGTTATCCTGGAAATAATGCTTACAATAATAATGCCAATTGCCTAGCTGCCCTTCTTATTAGCTTCAGTAATGTCTTAGGTCCGTTTGCAATGGACCGCTGAACTGTATGCGCGTCGGACAGCTCACCCTCCTGGCTGCTGGTCATGAGTGCCTTTCAGCTGAAATTTCATTTAACCGAATGGAGTTTGTAACATTACCAGTGCCTAAAACTTGTCAAGCAGCTTGTCACATCTGAGTGTGGCCACGCTCAAGTGGAGGCTCCATGGGGGAGCACCTTCTCAATGCCCATGCCGAGCTCTACCATGCGCCCAGCTGGTGCATGGGAGTTACTGACAGGCAGTGAATTCACCGCCTTTAGCCACCAGAAACACGCATGCAACTACTGCAGTCAGACTTTATTCAGAGCACCTGATCTGCATGCTTATTTTGAATCAATGGCTAAGTATTAGGCCCGGTTCACACTGGCATGGATGGAAAACTGGTCCATGTAAAAACTGATCGGTGGAACGGATCATTTTTTAAAGGCATCAGTTTTCTATCTGTGACCCTCTGTTCTGTTAGCGTGCGGTCAATGTGACGCATCCGCCGATTCAGAAAAATCGCTGCAGACCCAAACTTGCAGTCCGTTCAATGGAACAGACCAAACGGATCAGTTCGAACTGAGCAATAAGAACCGATCCTATTCATTAACATAAGATCCGTTCACCTATGTTATGATCTGTTCCGTTACAGTCCACTAAACAGACCTTTTTTTAACCTAATGTGAACAGGCCTTTAGAGGCTCAGGATCAGGACCACCAGGCAGTTGGCATTGTTCATATAGATAGAGCAACTACAGAACACCCAACTGAACAAAGAACTTAAGGCAGCCATACACTGGTCGATTGCCACCAGATCGACCAGCAGATAGATCCCTCTGTGATCGAATCTGATCAAAGAGGGATCTATTGGCTGCCTACACTGCAAACAGATTTTGAATCGATTTCACTATGAAACAGGTTCACAATCTGTGGAGCTGCCGCCGCCGCCGTCCCCTGCTTACATTACCTCTTCTCCGCTCTGGGCTCTGGCTTCACTTTACTTCCTGTCGGGGGAAGTTTAAACAGTAGAGGGCGCTCTACTGTTTAAACTTCCCCTGACAGGAAGTAAGTGAAGCCAACCGGAGCCGAGCACGGAAAAGGGACAGCAGGGACTCGCACCAGCGGAGCAGGTAATGTATTGCCGCTAGCGTCGGTTGTCGGACATTCGAATGCCGCGATCAACGCACTCCCGACCCGCCTGCGATCCAGCGAAATCTTCCGTGTGGACAGATCGACGGGATCGATTTCGGACGGAAATTGGTCGTTTGCACATCGATTTCACAGCAGTTTCGACCACAGTGATCGAATCTGCTGTCTATCGGCGCAAAATCGTGTAAGTGTATGGGCCCCTTTAGCTCTTTAGTGGGCTATAGACAAAAAAAACATGAATAATTTATGCATGCTTGTGTGAATGCATTTAGATGCACAAAGTACATAAAAGTTGTTACATGGCCGAGACGAAGCACCCTCATGTATTTCACCATATATATCAGTGGGAACATTAGAGAAAACACCTACCCTGCTCTCAGTTTCATCCTTTACTGCTCAGCCTGCTTGTTAGCAGCCCTGATAAAAACCCCGGCTGAGCATTCAGTCCGGCTTTGCTCAGGAATCAGTCTGGCTTTGCTCAGTGATGTCAGGACCATAGTTCTGACATCACACTGTGGGAGCCTCGTTGCATAGTGGGAAATAACAGCTGTTTGCAGCTGTTTCCAACTGGCAAAAAAAAGCAAGTAGCATCTCCTGACATCACCTGCCAGCAGTAAAATGTTGCCGTGTGATAAATGTCAGAATGTAAATCAGGGAGAAGAAAGATTTTACAATGGGCAAACATTTACACATAATTATTGTAAAAATGAAGCATTTTTTTATTATATTATTTTCACTGGAGTTCCTCTTTAAGTCACTAGCCAAAAAGGAAATATAATAATTTTGGCATTACTTTTTCACCTATTTTTTAGTATTTCTCCACTTGCAGAGTGTTGAAGAGTTATTTTAACCACTTGAGGACCCACCCTTTACCCCCCCTTAAGGACCAGCGCTGGTTTGATTGATCTGTGCTGGGTGGGCTCTGCAGCCCCCAGCACAGATCAGGGTGCAGGCAGGGAGATCAGATTGCCCCCCTTTTTTCCCCCCTATGGGGATGATGTGCTGGGGGGGTCTGATCTCTCCTGCCTGCTGTGGGTGGCGGGGGGGGGGCACCTCAAAGCCCCCCTCCGCGGCGAAATTCCCCCCTCCCTCTCCTACCTGCTGCCTCCCCCGGTGATCGGGGCTGCACAGGACGGCTATCCGTCCTGTGCAGGGCCGGGCTGAGGCATAGGCTGGAGAGGCTCCAGCCTCAGGGCGCAGTGTAGGAGGGGGCGCACAATTCATTCAGCTGTCATTCCTAATTGTGTATGAAGCAGAAAAAAATAAGAAAAGGGGATACATAGCAGTGACTGCAAGCCAGATAACTAGATATTAAGGTGTTGGGGAGGTTGTGGGCCCTGTGGCACTCTTAGTCTAATAGCAATCCGTGTGTGACAGCTGAGGTGGGAGGGATGGAGGGGCGCACTTTGGTGTCTCAGCCTTGGGTGCTGGAGGACCTTGTCCCGCTCTGGTCCTGTGCAGCCAGTGACAGGACGTCCCCTGTCACATGGCGGCGATCCCCGGCCGCTGATTGGCCGGGGATCGCCGATCTGCCTTACGGCGCTGCTGCGCAGCAGCGCCGTACAAATGTAAACAAAGCGGATTATTTCCGCTTGTGTTTACATCTAGCCTGCGAGCCGCCATCGGCGGCCCGCAGGCTATTCACGGAGCCCCCCGCCGTGATTTGACAGGAAGCAGCCGCTCGTACGAGCGGCTGCTTCCTGATTAATTAGGCTGCAGCTGGCGACGCAGTACTGCGTCGCTGGTCCTGCAGCTGCCACTTTGCCGACGCACGTTATGAGTGTGCGGTCGGCAAGTGGTTAAACAGTAAAAATTAAAAAATGATCTAAGAAATCATGAGAGAAAAAGTGAATTGCATAAGGCACATAGTCTATAATTTCTTTGATGTATCTTAGAACGAGTTATAGCTGTATAAGTAGTTCTGACATTAAAACTAACACTTTCATGTACTTTATTTTTTGGACTATAAGAGTCCCTTTTTCTCCCCCAGAAGTGGGGCAAAAAAGTCACTGCGCCTTATAATCCAAGTGCAGGGAGTTCCTGACTTGTGAACACCTGCCATGCAGAGGAGGACACATGGGGAATAAATGGGGGACACAGGGGGACTCAAAGGGGCATAGAGGAGTACACAAGAGGGACACAAAGGGGCATAGAACAGGACAGAGACGGACACATGAGGGACACAGGAGGACACAAGGTGGACAGAGCAGGACACAGGGAGACACAAGAGGTACAAGGGGGCATGAGGTACAAAGGGGGCATAATCCACAAGATGCCCCTTCACCATGGATGCACCAGGTTTAGTATATATATATTTTTCCCTGGTTTTTGTCCTCTAAACCTGGGTGCATCTTATGGTCAGGAGCGACTTATAGTCTGAAAAATACGGGTAACTATAATCAGAATCATAATGTACTACATAAAATGGCACTTACTTTTGGTACAGGTATACCAACAACTTTACAAGTAAATGTGACTGATGCTCCTTCCACGACCCGGAAGTGTTTGAGCCTTCGATCAAAGATTGGTGCAATGCATTTTCCTGTAGGGATCTCGTCATGCTCAACTTCATCATCTGATTCATCCACTGGAGTGCGCTCCAGCCGAAACTCTATCTCGTTCATCAGCCTCTGCTCAAAGCTGGATATCTTATATTCCTGAAAATAGGGAAGTTTAACAGTTACCGTATAGCTTACTGGGCAGTGTGGCAGCTCAGTGGTTAACACTCTCCCTACAGACCCAGGTGGTTAGCCATAAGTGGGTAGCGTTCTGCGCTGGTGTCCCAAATACTTTATTACAAAGTATTTTTATTTATATTGAAGCGGACCCAAACCAAACATTTTTTTAATGTAAAATATTTAGTTGCACCACTCTGACACATACAAAGATAAATAAACACTCCTTCAAGCCTATGAGCATTTCAGTGCATGCTTTTCACCCTTCTCTTTTCATAACCAGGGTTATACAGGTGGCAGACATTACTTCTGAGCTTAGTAGGAGGTTTTAGATCATGGGTGTATTTGTCATCAGCTACCCTCCCTCACAGGGGCGTCGTCTATGTGAAATCTCACACAAGCTGAGATCACCTCCCCTGTGACATCATCAGTAGCAGCCTGTGTTTTGTTTTTTATCTCCTCCACCAGTCTGCTGGATTCTGTCCCGGCAATATGAAAGGAAGGGAGGGGCTCCTCCAATAAATGTAAAATATTTTATATTTGTCATCATGCAGCTGAAAAAAGACTGCTATTTATTATTATAATTTAGAAAATAGAGTTAATTTCTGAAATCTTGTATTTTTAATTCGGGCCCACTTTAAAGCACACCTGAAGTGAGAGGGTTATGGAAGCTAACATATTTATTTCCTTTTAAACAAGGCAAATTGCCTGGCTGAACTTGCTTATCTTCTGCCTCTAAAGTCTCGTACAAAGACCTGACTACGGCGGCCAATAACAACCACCTCAGACGATAATGAGGCACGTGTGCAGTAGCTGCCGACCCCCAAAGCGTGAGCGATCCACCTGGCGGTTCAACTCACCCCTGCGGCAGCCGATCGCATTGTCTGGGCTGCTCCCCCACCCACCGTGTGACGTTACACACTAGCCGCTTTGTCGTCCCTCCGCCCCCTCCATAGCAACAGGACATGGCTGACACATGCCTGTACAGGCTGGCCAGCGATGTTGCCCTAGGGAATTGGGTCCCGATCCCCGACATTCGACATAAGTGTAGAACATGTGTGCCAATCAGGTGTTCTGACCCAAGTCTGATCCGATTAGTCACATTCTTGTTTTAGAGCCAGTTCTAGACTTTTTGCTGCCTGAGGCAAACTTGTGAGGATGCTCCCCTCTCCCAATTTGGAATAATTGCACAGCACCCGAAAATGTTCACCCTCAGTATAGGTAGGTAGGTAGTCAGGTAAAGTTGCCCCCAGTATAGGTAGCCAGTATAGTTTCCCCAGTATAGGTAGCCAGTATAGTTGCCCCCAGTATATAGACAGTATAGTTGCCCCCAGTATAGACAGTATAGTTGACCCCAGAATAGACAGTATAGTTTCCCCCAGTGTAGGTAGTTAGTATAGTTGCCCCAGTATAGGTAGTTAGTATAGTTGCCCCCAGTATAGGTAGAATAGTTTCCCCAGTATAGGTAGTTAGTATAGTTGCCCCCAGTATAGGTAGTTAGTATAGATGCCCCAGTATAGGTAGTTGGTATAGTTGCCCCCAGTATAGACAATATAGTTGCCCCCAGTATAGGTAGTTAGTATAGTTGCCCCAGTATAGGTAGTTAATATAGTTGCCCCCAGTATAGGTAGAATAGTTTCCCCAGTATAGGTAGTTAGTATAGTTGCCCCAAGTATAGGTAGTTAGTATAGTTGCCCCAGTATAGGTAGTTAGTATAGTTGCCCCAGTATAGGTAGTTAGTATAGTTGCCCCCAGTATAGGTAGTTAGTATAGTTGCCCCCAGTATAGGTAGTTAGTATAGTTTCCCCAGTATAGGTAGTTAGTATAGTTGCCCCCAGTATAGGTAGTTAGTATAGTTGCCCCAGTATAGGTAGTTAGTATAGTTGCCCCCAGTATAGGTAGTTAGTATAGATGCCCCAGTGTAGGTAGTTAGTATAGTTGCCCCAGTATAGGTAGTTAGTATAGTTGCCCCCAGTATAGGTAGAATAGTTTCCCCAGTATAGGTAGTTAGTATAGTTGCCCCCAGTATAGGTAGTTAGTATAGATGCCCCAGTATAGGTAGTTGGTATAGTTGCCCCCAGTATAGACAATATAGTTGCCCCCAGTATAGGTAGTTAGTATAGTTGCCCCAGTATAGGTAGTTAATATAGTTGCCCCCAGTATAGGTAGAATAGTTTCCCCAGTATAGGTAGTTAGTATAGTTGCCCCAAGTATAGGTAGTTAGTATAGTTGCCCCAGTATAGGTAGTTAGTATAGTTGCCCCAGTATAGGTAGTTAGTATAGTTGCCCCCAGTATAGGTAGTTAGTATAGTTGCCCCCAGTATAGGTAGTTAGTATAGTTTCCCCAGTATAGGTAGTTAGTATAGTTGCCCCCAGTATAGGTAGTTAGTATAGTTGCCCCAGTATAGGTAGTTAGTATAGTTGCCCCCAGTATAGGTAGTTAGTATAGATGCCCCAGTGTAGGTAGTTGGTATAGTTGCCCCAGTGTAGGTAGTTGGTATAGTTGCCCCCAGTATAGGTAGTTAGTATAGTTGCCCCAGTATAGGTAGTTAGTATAGTTGCCCCCAGTATAGGTAGAATAGTTTCCCCAGTATAGGTAGTTAGTATAGTTGCCCCCAGTATAGGTAGTTAGTATAGATGCCCCAGTGTAGGTAGTTGGTATAGTTGCCCCAGTGTAGGTAGTTGGTATAGTTGCCCCCAGTATAGGTAGTTAGTATAGTTGCCCCAGTATAGGTAGTCAGTATAGTTGCCCCCAGTATAGGTAGAATAGTTTCCCCAGTATAGGTAGTTAGTATAGTTACCCCAGTATAGGTAGTTAGTATAGTTGCCCCCAGTGTAGGTAGTTAGTATAGATGCCCCAGTGTAGGTAGTTGGTATAGTTTCCCCAGTGTAGGTAGTTGGTATAGTTGCCCCCAGTATAGGTAGTTAGTATAGTTGCCCCAGTATAGGTAGTTAGTATAGTTGCCCCAGTATAGGTAGTTAGTATAGTTGCCCCCAGTATAGGTAGTTAGTATAGTTGCCCCAGTATAGGTAGTTAGTATAGTTGCCCCAGTATAGGTAGTTAGTATAGTTGCCCCCAGTATAGGTAGTTAGTATAGATGCCCCAGTGTAGGTAGTTGGTATAGTTGCCCCCAGTATAAGCAGTATAGTTGTCCCAGTATAGGTAGTTAGTATAGATGCCCCAATGTAGGTAGTTGGTAGAGTTGCCCCAGTGTAGGTAGTTGGTATAGTTGCCCCCAGTATAGGTAGTTAGTATAGTTGCCCCAGTATAGGTAGTTAGTATAGTTGCCCCAGTATATGTAGTTAGTATAGTTGCCCCCAGTATAGGTAGTTAGTATAGTTGCCCCCAGTATAGGTAGTTAGTATAGATGCCCCAGTGTAGGTAGTTGGTATAGTTGCCCCAGTGTAGGTAGTTGGTATAGTTGCCCCCAGTATAGGTAGTTAGTATAGTTGCCCCAGTATAGGTAGTTAGTATAGTTGCCCCCAGTATAGGTAGAATAGTTTCCCCAGTATAGGTAGTTAGTATAGTTGCCCCCAGTATAGGTAGTTAGTATAGATGCCCCAGTGTAGGTAGTTGGTATAGTTGCCCCAGTGTAGGTAGTTGGTATAGCTGCCCCCAGTATAGGTAGTTAGTATAGTTGCCCCAGTATAGGTAGTTAGTATAGTTGCCCCCAGTATAGGTAGAATAGTTTCCCCAGTATAAGTAGTTAGTATAGTTACCCCAGTATAGGTAGTTAGTATAGTTGCCCCCAGTGTAGGTAGTTAGTATAGATGCCCCAGTGTAGGTAGTTGGTATAGTTTCCCCAGTGTAGGTAGTTGGTATAGTTGCCCCCAGTATAGGTAGTTAGTATAGTTGCCCCAGTATAGGTAGTTAGTATAGTTGCCCCAGTATAGGTAGTTAGTATAGTTGCCCCCAGTATAGGTAGTTAGTATAGTTGCCCCAGTATAGGTAGTTAGTATAGTTGCCCCAGTATAGGTAGTTAGTATAGTTGCCCCCAGTATAGGTAGTTAGTATAGATGCCCCAGTGTAGGTAGTTGGTATAGTTGATGCCCCAGTGTAGGTAGTTGGTATAGTTGCCCCCAGTATAAGCAGTATAGTTGCCCCAGTATAGGTAGTTAGTATAGTTGCCCCAGTATAGGTAGTTAGTATAGTTGCCCCAGTATAGGTAGTTAGTATAGTTGCCCCCAGTATAGGTAGTTAGTATAGTTGCCCCAGTATAGGTAGTTAGTATAGTTGCCCCCAGTATAGGTAGTTAGTATAGTTGCCCCCAGTATAGGTGGTTAGTATAGTTGCCCCAGTATAGGTAGTTAGTATAGTTGCCCCAGTATAGGTAGTTAGTATAGTTGCCCCAGTATAGGTAGTTAGTATAGTTGCCCTCAGTATAGGTAGTTAGTATAGTTGCCCCAGTATAGGTAGTTAGTATAGTTGCCCCCAGTATAGGTAGTTAGTATAGATGCCCCAGTGTAGGTAGTTGGTATAGTTGCCCCCAGTATAGGTAGTTAGTATAGTTGCCCCAGTATAGGTAGTAGTATAGTTGCCCCCAGTATAGGTAGTTAGTATAGATGCCCCAGTGTAGGTAGTTGGTATAGTTGCCCCCAGTATAAGCAGTATAGTTGCCCCAGTATAGGTAGTTAGTATAGTTGCCCCCAGTATAGGTAGAATAGTTTCCCCAGTATAGGTAGTTAGTATAGTTGCCCCCAGTATAGGTAGTTAGTATAGTTGCCCCAGTATAGGTAGTTAGTATAGTTGCCCCAGTATAGGTAGTTAGTATAGTTGCCCCCAGTATAGGTAGTTAGTATAGTTGCCCCAGTATAGGTAGTTAGTATAGTTGCCCCAGTATAGGTAGTTAGTATAGATGCCCCAGTGTAGGTAGTTCGTATAGTTGCCTCCAGTATAAGCAGTATAGTTGCCCCAGTATAGGTAGTTAGTATAGTTGCCCCCAGTATAGGTAGAATAGTTTCCCCAGTATAGGTAGTTAGTATAGTTGCCCCCAGTATAGGTAGTTAGTATAGATGCCCCAGTATAGGTAGTTAGTATAGTTGCCCCCAGTATAGGTAGAATAGTTTCCCCAGTATAGGTAGTTAGTATAGTTGCCCCCAGTATAGGTAGTTAGTATAGTTGCACCCAGTATAGGTAGTTAGTATAGTTGCCACAGTATAGGTAGTTAGTATAGTTGCCCCCAGTATAGGTAGTTAGTATAGTTGCCCCCAGTATAGGTGGTTAGTATAGTTGCCCCAGTATAGGTAGTTAGTATAGTTGCCCCAGTATAGGTAGTTAGTATAGTTGCCCCAGTATAGGTAGTTAGTATAGTTGCCCCAGTATAGGTAGTTAGTATAGTTGCCCCCAGTATAGGTAGTTAGTATAGATGCCCCAGTGTAGGTAGTTGGTATAGTTGCCCCCAGTATAGGTAGTTAGTATAGTTGCCCCAGTATAGGTAGTAGTATAGTTGCCCCCAGTATAGGTAGTTAGTATAGATGCCCCAGTGTAGGTAGTTGGTATAGTTGCCCCCAGTATAAGCAGTATAGTTGCCCCAGTATAGGTAGTTAGTATAGTTGCCCCCAGTATAGGTAGAATAGTTTCCCCAGTATAGGTAGTTAGTATAGTTGCCCCAGTATAGGTAGTTAGTATAGTTGCCCCAGTATAGGTAGTTAGTATAGTTGCCCCAGTATAGGTAGTTAGTATAGTTGCCCCAGTATAGGTAGTTAGTATAGTTGCCCCCAGTATAGGTAGTTAGTATAGTTGCCCCAGTATAGGTAGTTAGTATAGTTGCCCCAGTATAGGTAGTTAGTATAGATGCCCCAGTGTAGGTAGTTCGTATAGTTGCCCCCAGTATAAGCAGTATAGTTGCCCCCAGTACAGGTAGTTAGTATAGTTGCCCCAGTATAGGTAGTTACTATAGTTGCCCCAGTATAGGTAGTTACTATAGTTGCCCCAGTATAGGTAGTTAGTATAGTTGCCCCAGTATAGGTAGTTATTATAGTTGCCCCAGTATAGGTAGTTAGTATAGTTGCCCCCAGTATAGGTAGTTAGTATAGATGCCCCAGTGTAGGTAGTTCGTATAGTTGCCCCCAGTATAAGCAGTATAGTTGCCCCAGTATAGGTAGTTAGTATAGTTGCCCCCAGTATAGGTAGAATAGTTTCCCCAGTATAGGTAGTTAGTATAGTTGCCCCCAGTATAGGTAGTTAGTATAGATGCCCCAGTGTAGGTAGTTGGTATAGTTGCCCCCAGTATAAGCAGTACAGTTGCCCCAGTATAGGTTAGCCAGATAGGTTTCCCCTGGCTCCCCTCCCTCCCCGGCTACTTCTTGCCTTCTTGAAGCAAGCGGCAGCCGCCTCCTGCAGCGGAACAGGCTCACTGGATCCTCCTTGCCTGTCCTGCTTGTAGACCTCCGATTCATGTGACCTGCGGCTCCCATGGCAGCAAGTATACCTGAAGCTGCAGGAGAGGAGGAACTAGGGTGGGCGGGATGCCGCCTGAGGAAGCTGTGTCACCTGGCGTCATGGGTAGCCCGGGGCTGTGTCTGTAATTTAAACACTACTGCAGCCAAAAAGGACTTCCAGGCCACTTGTATTGTTTAAAAGGAAATAAATATGGAAACCTCCATATCTCTCTCACTTCATGTGTCCTTTATTTATGTAGAAGGATGCAATTAGTAGCATCAGCAGCAGCTTTAAAACATAATGTTATGTAAAACATATTTAAAGAGAGTCTGAAGCGAGAATAGATCTCGCTTCAGACCTCATAGCTAGCAGGGGCATGCGTGCCCCTGCTAAAACGCCGATATAGCGCGGCTTAACGGGGGTCCCTGTCCCCCCAAACCCCCTCCGTGCAGCGGGGGAGCGCTTCCTGGTTGGGGCAGGGCTAACCGCCGCAGCCCTGCCCCATGCGCGTCTGTCAGACGCGTATCTCCGCCTCTCCCCCGCCCCTCTCAGTCTTCCTTCACTGAGAGGGGCGGGGGAGAGGCGGCGATGCGCGTCTGATAGACGCGCTGGGAGGCAGGGCTGCAGCCGTTAGCCCTGCCTCCAGGAAGAGTTTTCCCTACGACCATTTTACGATCAACTTTTGCGGGGGGTGGGTTGGGGGTGAAGGGACCCCCGTTAATCCGCGGGATAGCGGCGTTTTAGCAGGGGCACACGTGCCCCTGCTATATATAAGACCTGAAGCGAGATTTAGTCTCGCTTCAGTGTCTCTTTAACGTTATGTATTTTTCTAGACTAAAGCACCAGCCTCCTAAGCAGCCCTAAAGCTTTTTCTGCATTAGTCCATAGGTTTACCTTCACAACTACAAACAAGTTAGAATTTTCAGTATATCTATACACTAACAGTAGCATTGCATCCTATAGAATGCTGGTCCAACCCATAACATGGGCGGTCTGCGCTGTACACTGGTGACAAGTCTTTAAAGTGAACCGAGCACCTTTTTTTATCATTCAGGACATTTTTATAACACATGAAAAATGCATGCCGACAATCTGTTTCATTATTAAAATAAACTTTCATTTTACCTTGTATTTTACATTCAAAGTAGATTAATTACCCTGTTTCAGCAGGGCTGCCCGGCTGTCCCCGGCCGCAGAGCTTTCAGGTCCCTAATTGTTTTATTGGGCTAATTACCAAGAGGTAAACAATGCTATTAGACAACAAAGGGGGTTAGTAATTAGGACTGTTTCTTCAAAGATCGAGTTTGTGTCAATGTGTCAAGATAGCATCTCTGACTTCTGTAAATAAGGAATGTGAGAAGGGGAGGGGGGAACGTGGCAGCTTCTATGCCAGGAGAGATTCCATTGAAAGAGAATGTGCTCAGTTCCCTTTAAAGCCACTTGTTGTTCCTGGATGTAAGTCTTACGTCCAAATTAACTGCACTGCAGGTTCCCGGGACCTTAGACTTACGTCCAGCACTAAAATCCACCGCCATGATCGTGTGCATGCTCCTGCACTTATCCGACACTAAAACGAAAAACTAGAAAACAAGATTCCATTACACCCTCAAGGGACAAAATAGAACTTGTATTGGAAGAATTTTTTGGGAGGAACAATATAATAATAAAAAGTTTTGTTCCTGAGTGAGGTCTGGCAGCTTCTGCAGATACTAAAGGGTTGACTTTGCCTTAGCTTCAAAGGGTAACAATGGTTAATTTGCATATATTTCAGCAGTGATGCATTGTGGGAGACATCTCAAGCTCACTCCAACCTGAATTATTGCAAACTCTTTCTGTTTTAAGAAAGCAAACTTTTGTTTTTCTTAGCATTTTAGTAAGGGGGCTTTTAGGACCATTGTAGCCCCTTACACACTCCAATGAGTTCTGGTTCACCATGAGCATACTGGTTAGTCTGTGCTTCCCCACCAAAAATGTATCTACACAAGAGGGCACAGCAGGGTCAAACACTCAAGCTGTGATGTCAACTTTATAGAGACTCACAAAAAACTAGGGTGAGTGAGGGACAATAATTTCTCCTGAAATGATCTTCATATGCAAACAAAACATATGTGGAGGACTATGTTTGTATGTCTAGCTTACTAGACATAGTTTTTTGTTTGAAACATGGTGGGTTATCGAGTTCAGGTACACGTTAAAGAGAAGCTGTCAGCCATACTATGTCAGAAACAAATAAACACAAATGTAAGTAGATAAATACTTGCTCTACATACATAACATATGTATTGTACTGTCCATGTTTTGATTTTAGTGATTTTTCTATAGTAAAATAAGAGAAAATCCTTCTTAGGATTTTTCATCTCAGCTGTGTCTATTTTGTAGCCATTCCTGATGGAATTTCCTCCCTTAAGGTGCATACACACGCACTACAGAAGCAAACGACGGGTCCGTCAGACCCTCCCGCTGGGCGGGTTTTCAGCAGACTGTAGTGCGTGTGTACGCACTGTCGGCGCACTGATAAGGCTGCTCCTGAACGATCCGCCCGGCGGATCGTTCAGAAACAGCCTTATCAGTCTGCCGACAATGCGTACACACGCACTACAGTCTGCTGAAAACCCGCCCAGCGGGAGGTGCCGACAGACCCGTCGTTGGCTGCTGTAGTGCGTGTGTACGCACCTTTACTCTCCTCTGCCTGATTGTGTACTGTATGCTTGCCCTCCCTCCTCCCAGTCTTCAGGCACTCCCACCTAGCTCTGCAATAGAAAGTGCATTGTCTCAGCATGAGAAATATTGGCCAATCAGAGAGGAACAGAGGTGTGGGAGGGGAAAACAGGAGGGAAAGAGGCTTCAGCCAATCAGGCTGCATTAGTTAAGTTTGAGAGGAAACTAGAGAAGCAAAAAAGGACAACCCAGCATACCCTGCAACTTCCTTTGTGCGGCAGATGTACCAATTAAGAGTCAGGGAAACTGGGGAATGATCATTTATCAATAAGTAAAGTAATAGTGATTTTTAACTTTTGGATTGCCTGGTTAGCATCCTTATTACTTGTTTACGAGATGAAAATAAAGAATTGATTTTTGATTTTATGCCCGACAGTTACACGTTAAGGTCTAATGAAGTAGTTAATGTGTAAAGGTTGTACCATAAAATTACATCACAGACCTGTTGCCTTGAGGGCAACTCATCTCTGAAAGTAAGTTTCTTTTCCAACTCTCGTACCACAGAATCCTTATGTTCACGGATCTGATCCTGAGTATTAAACCATACAGCTTTCTTTGGTGTAAGTTGAGGAGCCCTGGAAAAAAGGGGAATGGTTATTATTATTATAATAACTTGTATGATATACACAGACATCTACAGTACTTGTGTTCAATGACATGTTAAAGAGGAACTGTTGCGTAAATCTTAAAATTTAAAACACATACAAATAAGAAGTGCGTTTAGCTGGAAGCAGCGTGTGTGTGTGTATCAGTGTCTATGGAGAGATGAGACTGGCGGCGAGAGAGCAGCGATTGGAACCAGGGAGGTGAGTAGTTTTCTATAGCGCTTCCCTGCGCATTACCCTGCAGTCGGAGGGGAGATCGCACGGAGGGCGGCCCGGGGAGAGGGAGGGAGAGGTCGGGCTGTCCTCCCCGTGGCTGCGACTCCCCCCTCCAGGGGGGCACCTACCTAACCTATATTGGGGCAGCTACCTAATCTAACCTATACTGGGGGGCAGCTACCTATCTAACCTATCCTGGGGGGCACCTACCTAATCTAACCTATACTGGGGGGGCACCTACCTAATCTAACCTAT
Source organism: Hyperolius riggenbachi (assembly GCF_040937935.1). Classification (NCBI taxonomy): domain Eukaryota; kingdom Metazoa; phylum Chordata; class Amphibia; order Anura; family Hyperoliidae; genus Hyperolius; species Hyperolius riggenbachi. Next base: position 34,515,398 of record NC_090655.1, on the reverse strand, counting down.
ACTGAGAGGGCACCTACCTAATCTAACCTATACTGGGGGGCAGCTCGCTATCTAATCTATCCTGGGGGGCACCTACCTAATCTAACCTATACTGGGGGGGCACCTACCTAATCTAACCTATACTGAGGGGGCACCTACCTAATCTAACCTATACTGGGGGGCAGCTACCTATCTAACCTATCCTGGAGGGCACCTACCTATCTAACCTATACTGGGGGGCACCTACCTAATCTAACCTATACTGGGGGGCAGCTACCTAATCTAACCTATACTGAGGGGGCACCTACCTATCTAATCTATCCTGGGGGGCACCTACCTATCTAACCTATCCTGGGGGGCACCTACCTAATCTAACCTATACTGGGGGGCAGCTACCTAATCTAACCTATACTGAGGGGGCAGCTACCTAATCTAACCTAACTAAGGGGGCAGCTACCTAATCTAACCTATACTGAGGGGGCAGCTACCTAATCTAACCAATACTGAGGGGGAAGCTACCTAATCTAACCTATACTGGGGGGCACCTACCTAATCTAACCTATACTGGGGGGGGGGGGCACCTACCTAATCTAACCTGTACTGGGGGGAAGCTACCTATCTAACCTATCCTGGGGGGCACCTACCTAATATAACCTCTACTGGGGGGCAGCTACCTAATCTAGCCTATACTGGGGGGCACCTACCTAATCTAACCTATACTGGGGGGGGGGGCACCTACCTAATCTAACCTGTACTGGGGGGCAGCTACCTATCTAACCTATACTGGGGGGGCACCTACCTATCTAACCTGTCCTGGGGGGCACCTACCTATCTAACCTATACTGGGGGGCACCTACCTAATCTAACCTATACTGAGGGGCAGCTACCTAATCTAACCTATACTGGGGGGCACCTACCAATCTAACCTATACTGGGGTGCAGCTACCTATCTAACCTATACTGGGGGGCAGCTACCTATCTAACCTATACTGGGGGCAGCTACCTAACCTATACTGGGGGGCAGCTACCTATCTAACCTATAGTGGGAGCATTAACTTATCTAACCTGTATTGGGGGCACCTACCTACCTAGCTAGCCTATACAGGTGACAACTATACTGGCTACCTATATTGGAGGCACCTACCTAACTAACCTATACTGGGGGCATCTACCTATCTAACCTATGCTGGGGGCAACTATTCTGGCTACCTATATTAGAGGCGCCCACCTAGCTAACCTGTACTGGGGGCACCTACCTATCTAACTTGGGGGCAACTCTACTGGCTACCTGTACTGGAGGCACCTACCTGGCTAACCTATACCGGGGGCTACTATACTGGCTGACCTATAGCTGGCTACCTATACTGAGGTACCTATTCTGGGGGAATCTATACTGAGTGCAACTAGACCTGGTTAACCTATACTGCGGGCACCCATACCTTGCTTCGGGGAGGGGGCGCAATTTTTACACCCTCGCCCTGGGTGCATTTTAATATTGATATATTTCAGTTCTGACAAAAATCTTGTCAGAACTGGAAGGAATTGTCATAAGAAGAAAATGGTGAGCTTCTGAGATGTGTTTATTTTAAATAATTTTACTTGGTTCCGATTCACTTTAAAGCAACCCTGCAGAGATCTGAAGAAAAAAAAATAGATATTTACCTTAGTGCCCTTTTTCACTCTGTCAGTTGCTGTCAATTGTAACTGAAAGGACAGCTGATGCACAAGGTAATGTCCATGTTTCCCTATAGGCTTTTTCACACTAAACACTGAAAAACTGAAGCTTTTTTACAATGCACTGCTATGGGAAGTTAAAGGACCACTGTTGCGAAAATATGAAAATTTAAAATATATATAAACACATACAAATTACACCTGCTTTGTTTCTTCCAGAGTAAAATGAGCTATAATTACTTTTCTCCTGTGTTGTTGTCACTTACATTAGGTAGTAGAAATCTGACAGAACGGACAGGTTTTGGGCCAGTCCATCTCTCCATGGGGGATTCTCAGCATGGCCTTTATTCTTTATAAAGACACTCCCTGAAAATGATTTATACAAAGATGCTGGCCAGCCTACCTACTCACTGTACACTTTTGTTTGGCAGTTGGATGGAGCAACTGCTATTCACTAAGTGTTTTTGAAAATAAAGAAAACCCTGAGAACCCCACATGAGAAGGTGGGCTAGTCCAATACCTGTCGGTTCTGTCAGATTTCTTCTACTTACTGTAAGTGACAGCAACATAGGAGAAAAGTAATTTATGGCTCATTATACTTCAGAAGAAACTTCTTGGTTGCACTTTAAGTTTAAAGCGGAATATAACATGCATTTCAACTTTGCTCTAAAACATTATTTACAGCATATTATATGCAAAAAGCATTTTTTTTTACTAGACCAGCATTGGAAGGGTTACACAGAGCTTTAAAGTTCCGTGGAGAGATATGCAGAAATTCAGATTGTTACATTCTATTTAGTTGAATGTATCTATTGATAAATGTTACACACTCTTTGGTTGTCCTCTAGCTCCTTCTCAGTCAGAGACAGTGAGTCACATTGAACCCTTAGATACATTTATGTCAACAAAATGTATCTATGTCAGCTTGATGCATCTGCAGAAATCTCCAGGAACTTTAAAGCACTGTGTAACCCTTCCAATGCTGGTCTAGTAAAAAAAAAATGCTGGTTGCATATAATATACTGTAAATAATGTTTTAGAGTAAAGTTGAAATGCAGGGTTATATTCCGCTTTAAGGAAGAGTGACTCCTTCACATGGGTGATATATGGGTACTGTGGATTTTTACAAACGTACTGTTTTTACACTCTTACTTTCTTTTGTATTATGCACTTTATATTATACAAAAGCTATCTGCAAAGATAAGTTGAGAGTTGTGAATATGCAAAAAGGGGTGAAATTGGATAAGGGGGAAATACATGTTCATACCACTGTAACACATTTATCTTCACAATATGTTTGCAATAAACACTTACGCAGACATGCTCTTTGGTAGACCCATTGAATTTGTTGGCGTAGGTGTTGAAGGTAGAGAAGGAAGAACAGAACTAAGAAAGGCCACAGGGTTCTGGATCTTTGGAGGAGACACAGGGGATTGTAATACGGTCTGGGCTTGAAAATGGTTCTTGTTCTGCAGTGTGGAAGGTGCTGTAGGGATGACTGATTCCGTAGCACTGAATGGAAATTGTCCAGTAGAAGATGAGGATGGGGTGACCTCAGGATAAGTGTTGGTGGTATTCTGAAGGCCAAGAGTCCATGGTCTTGTCGGTGAAACAAAGTTAGATGTAGAACTTTGATATGTATTTACCGGTTCAGGATTTGTAATAAATTGCTGAGGGCGAGCAAACATGTAAGGTGAAGCTGCTGATGATGAATTTTGGAGGCCTGAGTTTATTGAGACGTCTCTTGTTGTAGAGTTTGGAGCTGGAGGCTGGACCTGTTGCTCACTAATGACTTGGCTATGGAGCTGTTGTAGCTTCATCGGATCTCTGTAAAACACAGATGTTGATGGAATTTTGTTAGTAGACTGTTGCATGTTCTTAAAGGAAAAAAAAGAAATGTAGCTTTACTTACCAGGGGACAGCCCCTAGAGCAGGCATTGGAAAACTTGGTCCTCCAGCTGTTGAGGAACTACAAATCCCACAATGCATTGCAGGAGTCTGACAGCCACAGTCATGACTCATAAAGGCAAATGCATTGTGGGATTTGTAGATCCTCAACAGCTGGAGGGCCAAGTTTGCCCATGCCTGCCCTAGAGGTTATTTCTGTCCCTCGCCACAGCTCATTTCTTCTCCTGAGTCCCGCTGGCAGCCTCTGAAGGATCTTAAAGGGGCTTATGGGGGCTGGAAGAAGCCCCAGGGGAGTAAAGCTACATTTCTTTTTCACCTCGGAAATCCTTTAAAGCGGTATAAAACCCTGACATAATATTCAATAAAAACATGTTTTCCTACTTTTTACATGCCATGTGGTTCTCATATTTGCATTTGTGCACAGGTATTATTATTCATTTAGAAATTATACATTCCCAAAAGTACAGTTTGCTTTGTGAGCTGACTTTGCATTTTATTCATAACTGGTTTTATTCATTATGTATTGAAGGCAGAAATGCTTTCAGTGTCTCTGTGTGTCCAGCAGCTTCTCCACAGTCAGAGAATCAGAGAATTCCTGACTTGATACATTTAAGTAAACACAAAATAACATTATCTACAACTTCGGATGCGTCCACATTTCTCTGCACTGAACTTTCCAGCCCTGTGTGTAACCTTTTGAATGCTGTTTTAGTTAAAAAAAAGTGCTGGTTGTATATAATATGCTGTAAAGAGCAAAGAAGAAATGATGGGTTTCATTCCGCTTTAAGCCTACCACTTACCTGAAGTTGACACGTCCTAGATCTGATTAAGGGATGGTTAATGATATGCAATTAGTTCAGAGTTGATGCAGGATAATGCAAATTTCTAATGAAAATGTATGCAGCTTGAAATTACAATTAAATCCAGCTAAGGTGGAATTTGATTTGTTCTAATCCTGCATCACCGTGAAGCTATTTACATCTCATTGACCATCCCTTGTCTGATTTACTAAAGCCTCAATGAGCATTGATCCCAAGTAGACTTTCAGAGCACATGATGATGCACATGAACTATTGTCTGAATTTTTCACTTTGCACACTTTGGCCCCAGAAGAAGCTGAAACATGAAATGGTCGTCAGGCCATGCTCCTCCCCCTGCACCCACACAGTCAGTGCTGGTGTAAAATACTACTCACACGTATGAGGCTTTTGATTTACAGTTTCTTATTTAGCTTTCTTTTATGTGTTTTTTCTACTTGTACCCAATGCTTTCTTATATAGAACACACATACATAAGACTATACAATACAGTTTAGAATACAATAATATATAGTAACTAAAATGACAACATGACTCACAGTTTAGGCTTAGCATATACTGGTGGAGGCTCCTTTAAAGATGCTGCCAGGGCGGCATACGATTGACCGTTTAACATATCCTGGTTATTTGACCCAGAGTCCTTTGCACCACTGAAATCCCCATCAGATGAGCTCTCACTTCCTTTGTCGTCATCGGGTAGATTGAAATGGACTCTTAATCCAATTTTAGAACTTGGTCTTGGTTCATTGTGATTTACTAGTACTCCCTCCAACTTGGGTTTTAGGGGAGTCTCAATAGGAGCTGGTGGTGGAGCTGGTGGTGGAGTTGATGGCAACGGTTCTCGTTTAAAGGCATCAATGTTTATTGTGCTGATGGTTATGGGAGGTTTATTTGAATTTTCATTGGAACCTAAGACAAAAAAGTATTAGAAGAGCATAAAACACTTGATAACATTGAGAAAAAAATGTAAGTTTATCCATCAGTCAATCTTATTGTTTGTTAGGAAGACCCCTCAGAAGATCTTCTGGCTCTACTTAGGATTTGGCTAGATTGACACTGGGATGGCTGGCTAGCTTAGCTACAATAATTCAATATTTAGAAATATTGCAGATAAGATGTACTGGTGAGAGGAATACTGAGGCAGCAGGGACAACAGCAAAAGTAGCAGCAGTAGCACCACCTAAAGAGAAGAGTGTGAACTCTTGATTTTGTTAATATATGCTCTGTCATAGATAAAGAGACTGGGCTGTGTGCTACAGCTAATCAGAGGTAAGAATCTGAGATATGTATATGTAAGGGTCATACATTTTTCAAGGTTCAGGCGCTGGACCATATTGTGATTTGGGAACTCAGCCACCACGGGGGACTTCGGAAGTCTTCGGGAGCCCGAGTGCTCCCGAAGACGGGCAGCTCCATACTGTGCACGGCAGAGCGCCCTCTCTCGCGCACTCGTGCATGCGCAGTATCGAGCAGCCCATCTTTGGGAGCACTCAGGCTCCCCGAAGACTTCCGAAGCCTCCCTTCGGTGGCGGAGAGAGCAGCATTTGACTAATTTAGTCAAATACTGCTATGGGGGATCCTGTGCTGGAACGGGAACCAGGAGAGGAGAGGGAAGGCTCATTAGGACCCAGAGCCTTCCCTCTCCTTGGGTAAGTATCTGGCTCTTTTTTTTTTTTTTTTTTTTTTTTTTAAGCACGGTTCCCATTGACTTTAAGTCATGCATCATGTCATTTACTGCCTCTCTTTCCTGATCAGATCCAGTCCGCACAGTAAGCAAAGGGGGATGCTACCACTATTTGTGTATGCCTGCTGCCTGCAGACCATCTCTTTGAGACCTCAACTGACACACCCTGCTCTTCCTCTCTTGGCAGCTGCTCCTTAAAGTATGGGCTGGGCTTCAGTGCATGGAATGCCTTGGTCCTCCTGGCTCCCTCTCAGATCTGGATTTACATCATAGGCACAGATGTCCTGGCACCCTAGACTTCGCTCATAAACCTACAAATCCCCACCAAACCACACCGCAAGTGTGATGGCTAGTCCAGCTGTCCTTTCTCCCTTACTTCCCTTGTCCGTCATAACTATAGGTGTCCCTTAGCATTAGGTAGCCAGAGGTGTTAGTATTATGTGTAGATAGTGGTTCCCCGACTTGAAGGGAGATCTCGTCAGTGGAATGCCAAGAGCTGGGTGAGTGACCTCATTTACGCTCTGCTCGGGACTCTGCATAAGGAAGGAGGGAGGGACTAGGGGAGGGGAGTGAACTGCATTTCTGTTATCAGGCGCCTGTAGGTACGTGCCTACAGTGCCTTATCGAAAATCCGGCAAAAAGAAAAAAGGACTCAGTCTCTACCTGGATTTGTGCAATTATAGCAGAACTTTTATTTTGCCATAGCAGCTAGAAACACAACGTTTTGGTCCAAGGCCTTTATCAAGTGATAAAGGCCTTGGGCTGAAACGTTGTGTTTCTAGCTGCTATGGCTCAATAAAAGTTCTGCTTTAATTGCACAAATCTAGGTACAGACCCAGGCCTCTTTTCTTTTTGCTTGGCTACTTGTGCACCTTGCTGGATCCAGGTGCTGACTGGTTGACTCCCTGGTACTGACTTATAGTCCTACAGTTGAGCTTTGGGATTTTTCTTCTGCGGTGGATTATGGAAAATCTGGCCCTGCTCCCTCTAGTGGTTTTCAGTCCTCTATCAGCAGTGTCAAATCATAATACTAAAACAGTTCCTCAGACTGTTTGCTGCTAACTACTTTGAGCTTCTTTGACACCACATTCATTTTCTCATGTTTTACTACAGTCCGTAAGCAGGTGACAGCCCTTGTTAATCAAGAGGCTCATTAAATTTTAATTAATTTTTCTGTTCACTGTAAGAAAATCTTAGAGCTGCATGCTAAGGCCCCGTTCACACTTGCGGTTCGAGTTCGCAAGTGTCCGGGGGAGGCAAAGAGATCGTACGGGTCTCTGCGGTGGCCACAAGTTGCCACAAGTTGCGGATCTGGAATGTATCAGTTCCGGCTACAATAAAGTAGCCGGAACTAGATACATTGCAGTGCCGGAAAGGCACCGCAAGCATGGGGGATACTGGCGTGTAGTGCGGGCCCCCCAAGTGGCATAGGACCGGTGCTGGAAGCGTCCGGTCCTATTGCCAGTGTGATGAGAAACATCCGTTTCTCATTGCACAGCATGGCCGCATGTTCAGGTCAGGATCCGGCCCGGGTGCGTGGGTCGGACGATCCGGACCCGAAAAATAGCGCATGTTGGAAAAGTGTCCGGAGTCCGGATCCGATCTGGCTCCGTTCTGTACGGAACGTACGCATGTGCACGTCCGCATAGACTTTGCATTGCTATGCGGAACGTACGTTCTGTTTGTACAGTATACGGTCCGGATCCGATCAGGCGAATCCGGACAGCGAACGCTAATGTGAACCAGGCCTTATTTTAGAGACCAGGGCCCATATGCAATTCACATTTTTTGCCTGAGTTTTCTCCTAGGTTATATTTTTATAATTTGTAAATAAGATGCCTTTTACCTCACCAGCAAGAAAATCCATACTCAAAATAATTTTGACAGTACTTTTTCATCTGCTTTGTGGTACTTTTTCTACTGCAAAGTGCTAAAAAGTTAATTTAAATTGAAGATGAAAAAGTATCTCTTAGGAGAAAAAGTGAATTGCGTATGGCCTCATGGCCCATATGCAATGCACGTTTTCTCCTGATTTTTCTCCTAATCTTCTACACAATTTTTTCTCCTATTCCCCCCAGGATTTGCACTGTTTAACCCATTAGCAACTCCAATACCGTTATCTCGTTTTAGATAAGTGCACTGCTTTTTTGCTCAGTAAGCAGAACTCGTTCTGCTGTAAATTCTTGGAATGCTCTCTCTACTAGCTGAAAATATAGGAACTGAAAGCAGAAGTCTTATTTTGTCTCACACTGCCCCCTAGTGACAAATGGCCATAAATACATATTACAACAGTACTAATTAGAAGCAAGGATATGCAACAAATAAGAATTAGCTGCTAAAGGGTTAAGAGGGATACCTGCATGTGGTGCCCCCTGCTGGTCACAATCTACAATTGTGCGTGACTGAGCTCTCTCTCCTGTCTATAGCTGTCTGTCCTAGCTCTTGCTAGATTAAGTATTGCAGACATAGGTGCAAGTATTTATTGGCTGACAAGGCTGTCTGTGGTCCAACTTAAAGACAAACCGTAACCAAGAATTGAACGTCATCCCAATGAAAAGATTTATTAATCTGAGGTACAGCAAGGAATGCACGTCGGGAGAGGAGTTTTCTGCAGGTGAGTACATTTTTCTTTTTTTGTTTTTGTTTACAGGTGCACATTACCTTCTGGTGAAACGCTACCCACATTACAATTATTTTCTGGTGAAACATTGCTGCATTACAATTATTTTCTGGTGAAAGATTGCCACATTATGGTTATTTTCTGGTGAAACATTGCTGCATTACAATTATGTTCTGGTGAAACATTGCTGCATTACAATTATTTTCTGGTGAAACATTGCTGCATTACAATTATGTTCTGGTGAAACATTGCTGCATTACAATTATTTTCTGGTGAAAGATTGCCACATTATGGTTATTTTCTAGTAAAACATTGCTGCATTACAATTTTCTAGTAAAACATTGCCACATTATGGTTATTTTCTGGTGAAACATTGCTGCATTACAATTATGTTCTGGTGAAACATTGCCACATTACAATTATTTTTTGTTGAAAAGCTGCCTACATTAAGATTATTTTCTGGTGAAAGATTGCTGCATTACGAATTTTTTTATGGTGAAACTCTGCCTACACATTAACCTCTTGAGCACTGCAGTGTTAACCCCCCCCTAAAAGACCAGGGCATTTTTCACTTAATAGGCCACTAGTAATAGGCCACTTTTTAAGGCTTTGCTGCATGGCCGTCCAACTCGGCACACAAGTGATTCCCCCCCCCCCTTTTCTCCCCACCAACAGAGCTTTCGGTTGGTGGAGTCTGATCTCTCCCCAGATGTTTGTTTTTTTTGTAAATGTTTTATTTTTTGAATAAATATGCCTTTTTTCCCCTTATATATGTTATCACATAATGCAGGAAGACATGCCGGGTGGTAGGGGGAGAGCCGAGTAGTGATAGGAGGAGGCATTGGTGGATTCTGGCATGCAGCAGCAGGTGAGAAATGACAGCATGGCTTACGCTCGTAATACTCTGCATTGCTGACTGAGCTACCCTCACCCCACAGCACCTATGACTGAACTGGCCACCTTCACCTAACGCCAGCTGGGGCCCCCACATATGCCTAACCCTAATCTAGCTACATACCTGTTTCCTAAAACTAACCTCTCCCCTACCTACCTAAGGTCTGGGATTATTGGGCTACCATCAATGAGCTCCCGAATGATTGGTAGGTTTTGTTGATTTAAAAACAAAGTAACAAAACTGGAAAAATGGATCACATATGAACATAAATACGGAAGGTTGTTTAATACTCGTTAGTAGTTACTTGCGCTTGGCCTCAATTCACTAAGATCATGCTGGAGATAATAAGGCAAGAGAAAACTTACCTCCACACAGTAAGAGAGTTATCTTATCTCTTCATTCCTTACGTTAACTCTTCTGTAGTTAATTTACCTCCTCTGTAGTTAAGTTACCTCCTCTGTAGTTATTTTCACATGCAGTTAATGAACAGCCTGTCTTTAACTCTGGAGTTATTTTAAGGATTAAAGAGTTAACTTAAAGACAGAAGAGTTAACTTTAGGTTTGCCTGAGGTAAAGGCCTCAATTCACTAAGCTTATCTCCTGTCTTTAACCACTTTACCCCCGCCCGTACGGATTTCTCCGTCCCTTTTTCCATCCTTTAACCCCCAGGGACGGAGAAATCCGTACTTTGCGCACTCCCGCCGCTGCCCGCGCTCCCGCTCGTAAACACGCCGCCCGCCGCTAGTAAACACGCCGCCGCCCGCTCGCCCGGAGATCAATGAACGGGAAAATCCATTCCCGTTCGTTGATCTAAGCCCCGCAATGATCCGCTGCTCTCCGATGGGCAGCGCGATCATTGTGAAAAGATACAGCCTCCAAGTACTTCCTCCAAGCTTCCGGAAGGACGCTTGGAGGTCGCATTAAAACAAAAAGTTACTGTGGCCATCTTGTGGCCAAATAGTAAAACTACACCCTACAAATTTTTCACATACAAATACATTACTTTTACACAAAAAATTAACTCATTACCTCCCACACTCCCAATTTTTTTTTTTTGTAATAAAAAAAAAATTAAAAAATGTACAATGAAAAAAAATACATAAATAGTTACCTTAGGGACTGAACTTTTTAAATATTTATGTCAGGAGGGTACAACACTGTTACTTTATAAACTATGGGCTTGTAATTAGGGATGGACGCAAAACTGAAAAAAATGCACCTTTATTTCCAAATAAAATATTGGCGCCAAACATTGTGATAGGGACATAATTTAAACATTTTTATAACCGGGACAAAAGGGCAAATACATTTCATGGGTTTTAATTACAGTAGCATGCATTATTTAAAAACTATAATGGCCGAAAACTGAAAAATAATTAATTTTTTTCCCACATTTTTCCTATTTTCCCATTAAAACACATTTAGAATAAAATAATTATTGGCATAATGTCCCACCTAAAGAAAGCCTAATTGGTGGCGGAAAAAACAAGATATAGTTCATTTCATTGCGATAAGTAATAATAAAGTTATAGACGAATGAGTGGAAGGAGCGCTGAAAGGTGAAAAGTGCTCTGGTGGTCAGGGGGTAAAACCCCTCAGTGGTGAAGTGGTTAATAACGTTTCTAGAGTTGTTACCATGGTGATAAGGCATGTCTTATTCAGGAAACATTTTACCTCAGGCAAATAACGTCAGATAATAAAGTCAGATAACAGCCCTCTCCACGACTAACTTAGAGAGCTGAATGGCTTGTTTGCATAGAGATAACAACTGGAGTTTCTCAACTCTTCCTGTACTGGAAACAATTACACTGATGTATCTGATCTTAATGTTTTATTTCTTAGCTGTGCGACACATACAAATCATAATATCATCATTTTTTTTTTCGCTTCAGTGTCTCTTTAACTCTTCACTCCTTAAAATAACTCCAGAGTTAAAGACAGGCTGTTTATTAACTGCGTGTGAAATTAACTACAGAGGAGGTAAATTAACTACAGAGGAGGTAAATTAAGGAATGAAGAGATAAGATAACTCTCTTACTGTGTGGAGGTAAGTTTTCTCTTGCCTTATTATCTCCAGCATGATCTTAGTGAATTGAGGCCAAAATGTTTCCTGAATGCTACATGCCTTATCACCATGGTAACAACTCTAGAAGAGTTATTAAAGACAGGAGATAAGCTTAGTGAATTGAGGTCTATGTCTTCTTATGACGATATATTTGCTTTATGTATGTAACCTTTTTTATGATGTGATCTTTTCAGTAAAAATACAATACAATACAAAAGTTAAAGAGATTAGTAATCAAGTATGTTCTGAATGAAGCGCAGTTGTAACATAATTACCTTTAACCGATAAATAGGCAATGCTTGACGTGGTTCCATACTTGTTGCTCGCTGTACATGTAAACATGCCAGAATCTTCAGAGAAGACTTCCGCAATGACTAAAGTGCATATCTCTTCTGTGAAAAAAAAACATAACCAGTCCTGTAGCTTTCTAAATTTCTCTTTTGCATTGTATTAGTAGACAGAATACACTGGCTGTGCTTTCTTAGTTAAAGAGACCCTGAACAGTATATAAGACTGAAATAGGTACTTACTTGGGGCTTCCTCCAGCCCACTGTAGGCGGCAAGGTCACCCGCCGTCCTCCTGGCTTCTCTCCCGGTCCTGCTGGTGACTTCATTACCGGCGACACCCGGGCCGAGTGTCGGCCCGACACTTCCTAACCAGTGACACACCGCGTCATCACAGCGGCCGCTTCTCGTCATCATGGCGACTGGCGTGACAGTCCTACACATGCGTGGTTTTCTAACTCTGAACCGCGCATGTGCAGGACTGTCACGCTGGCTGCCGCGATGATGCGTAGCGGCCGGCGTGATGACGTGAGTGTCACCGGTCAGGAAGTGTTGGGCCGACATTCGCCGGTAATGAAAGTAGCCAGCGGGACCAGGAGAGGAGCCTGGTGGAGACTGGTGGACCTTGCGGCCTACGGTGGGCTGGAGGAAGCCCCAAGTGAGTACCCATTTCATTTTCATTTACTGCTCAGGGTCCCCTTAAAGTGAATCTTGAAGCAGAGGCCACTAGGGATGAGTGAGGAACATTTTCAAATATACTTACCCATTGATATTGCAGCTGTACATATGTTTCTGGGAAAAGCAGTGAATTTGTCACCAGACTTTCCTGTCCTCAGGGCAAATTTCAATGCTTTTGCAGGGGATTGCTGTACAGCTGCAACAGGACTGTATAGGGATCCCTGGCAAATTTACTACAATGATTTTCCATAAAAACATTGCAAATAAGCAAAAATTGAAAAGTTTTTACTTCTATTTAAAGTTACCCTTTAAAAACAAAAATTTCCTCTAAGGGGTAGTCACTTAGGGAGGGGAAAGCATCTAGATCCTAAAGAGGCTACCACCACTATTCTACTCTGTCCTATCGATTCTGCACCCCTGAAGTGTGGCTTCCCTGCGCATGCGCACTAGCTCCATCTCTCACTCAGGCTCCATTGGAAATAGCTGAGCCTGATTGGGTTTGTCCTACTGTGCAGGTGCAGACTGCTCCTACCTGCGGAGTGGCACAGACCCGATCCAGACCAACTTTTTGTGAAGAAAGCCACGTGGGACGGAACTACTGTGCTTGCGCAAGGTGCCGACAAGCGTCAAGTAGCGGAATTCCAGTGCTGGAATGGAGGGACGGAGGTGACGAGGTGAACCTCTGTTTCCCCTTTTGAGGTGAGTACCAAACCAGGTGCACTTTTTTTCCTTACAGGTATACTTAAAGAGTTTTTTTTTATTATCATATGTAAAAGTTTTCCTCAGGAGGTGATTGTACAGGGCCCAATTCTGTATCGCTAGCCTGCAGGCTAGTGGCACATTCTGTTATGGTGGGGGAAGGCCGACAGCACGGTGTACAACCGAGCAGCACGGAACAGGTGAGTAGTAGTCCTCCACCTGCGCTTGGCCGCTTTGTCCAAGAACCTCTTAGTACAAGACTTCACACAGTGGTTTCAGAAGCAGAAAAAGTTGCTTTTTTCAGTCTTTCAAAGCATCATTGCTATCATTAGGGGATCTTGTTAAAACCCTATAGTAACTATTGTTAGCTTATAAAAAGCTATGCATAACTACCCATTTTAAAAACAAGCAGGCTGCTTTGGAAATCAAACAACCATAAATATCCATGTAATGCGAACATTATTGCTATTAGAGGACAGAAAAGTTAATGTTGCAAATTTTGGAACCTACCTGGTTCAGCCATTGATCGAGGTTCTAAAAAGAGACAAATGTAAGTTAAAAGATGAATACATTTTTAATTTTTTCAATTAAAACTCAGTGCTCACATTTCTGTGTAATCTGTACAATATTAATCAAGGACGGATTTATGCTTTTTGTGCCCCTATACCAAGTATGTTGTGGCTTCCCTTTCATCTGCAGCTGCACCCCCCCCCCCCCCCCCCAGCCATTCCATGTGCAGCCCTCTCTTCTATGTGTATTATCCATGTATTGTAGCCCCTCCCCCATTCCATGTGCAGCCCTCTCTTCTATGTGTATTATCCATGTATTGTAGCCCCTCTCCCATTCCATGTGCAGCCCCCTCTTCTATGTGTATTATCCATGTATAGTAGCCCCTCTCCCATTCCATGTGCAGCCCCCTCTTCTATGTGTATTATCCATATACAGCAGCCCCTCTCCCATTCCATGTGCAGCCCCCTTTTCTATGTGTATTATCCATGTATTGTAGCCCCTCTCCCATTCCATGTGCAGCCCCCTCTTCTATGTGTATTATCCATGTATTGTAGCCCCTCTCCCATTCCATGTGCAGCCCTCTCTTCTATGTGTATTATCCATGTATTGTAGCCCCTCCCCCATTCCATGTGCAGCCCTCTCTCCTATGTGTATTATTCATGTATAGTAGCCCCTCTCCCATTCCATGTGCAGCCCCCTCTTCTATGTGTATTATCCATGTATTGTAGCCCCTCCCCCATTTCATGTGCAGCCCTCTCTTCTATGTGTATTATCCATGTATTGTAGCCCCTCCCCGTTCCATGTGCAGCCCTCTCTTCTATGTATATTATCCATGTATAGTAGCCCCTCTCCCATTCCATGTGCAGCCCTCTCTTCTATGTGTATTATCCATGTATAGTAGCCCTTCCCACATTCCATGTGCAGCCCCTCTTCTATGTGTATTATCCATGTATTGTAGCCCCTCTCCCATTCCATGTGCAGCCCCTCTTCTATGTGTATTATCCATGTATTGTAGCCCCTCTCCCATTCCATGTGCAGCCCCCTCTTCTATGTATATTATCCATGTATTGTAGCCCCTCTCCCATTCCATGTGCAGCCCCCTCTTCTATGTGTATTATCCATGTATTGTAGCCCCTCTCCCATTCCATGTGCAGCCCTCTCTTCTATGTGTATTATCCATGTATTGTAGCCCCTCCCCCATTCCATGTGCAGCCCTCTCTTCTATGTGTATTATCCATGTATAGTAGCCCCTCCCCCATTACATGTGCAGCCCCTCTCCTATGTGTATTATCCATGTATTGTAGCCCCTCCCCCATTCCATGTGCAGACCCTCTTCTATGTGTATTATCCATGTATAGTAGCCCTCCCCCATTCCATGTGCAGACCCTCTTCTATGTGTATTATCCATGTATTGTAGCCCCTCTCCCATTCCATGTGCAGCCCCTCTTCTATGTGTATTATCCATGTATTGTAGCCCCTCTCCCATTCCATGTGCAGCCCCTCTTCTATGTGTATTATCCATGTATTGTAGCCCCTCTCCCATTCCATGTGCAGCCCCTCTTCTATGTGTATTATCCATGTATTGTAGCCCCTCTCCCATTCCATGTGCAGCCCCTCTTCTATGTGTATTATCCATGTATTGTAGCCCCTCTCCCATTCCATGTGCAGCCCCCTCTTCTATGTGTATTATCCATGTATTGAAGCCCCTCTCTCATTCCATGTGCAGCCCTCTCTTCTATGTGTATTACCCATATACAGCAGCCCCTCTCCCATTCCATGTGCAGCCCCTCTTCTATGTGTATTATCCATGTATTGTAGCCCCTCCCCCATTCCATGTGCAGACCCTCTTCTATGTGTATTATCCATGTATTGTAGCCCCTCCCCCATTCCATGTGCAGCCCCCTCTTCTATGTGTATTATCCATGTATTGTAGCCCCTCTCCCATTCCATGTGCAGCCCCCTCTTCTATGTGTATTATCCATGTATTGTAGCCCCTCTCCCATTCCATGTGCAGCCCCCTCTTCTATGTGTATTATCCATGTATTGTAGCCCCTCCCCCATTCCATGTGCAGCCCTCTCTTCTATGTGTATTATCCATGTATAGTAGCCCCTCCCCCATTACATGTGCAGCCCCTCTCCTATGTGTATTATCCATGTATTGTAGCCCCTCCCCCATTCCATGTGCAGCCCCCTCTTCTATGTGTATTATTCATGTATTGTAGCCCCTCCCCCATTCCATGTGCAGCCCCCTCTTCTATGTGTATTATCCATGTATTGTAGCCCCTCTCCCATTCCATGTGCAGCCCTCTCTTCTATGTGTATTATCCATGTATAGTAGCCCCTCCCCCATTCCATGTGCAGCCCCCTCTTCTATGTATATTATCCATGTATTGTAGCCCCTCTCCCATTCCATGTGCAGCCCCCTCTTCTATGTATATTATCCATGTATTGTAGCCCCTCTCCCATTCCATGTGCAGCCCCCTCTTCTATGTATATTATCCATGTATTGTAGCCCCTCTCCAGGGGTGTAGCAATAGCAACCGCATCGGGGCCCTTGGGCCAGAGGGGCCCCTGAAGGGCCCTCTTTCAACTACAGTATTAGCTCTCTGTTGGTCCTGTGCTCATACTAATCACTTCTATAGATGCTTTGAACAGTGGTAATCATTAACAAGCTATTCCCCATTCCCTTCTTGCACCTCTAACACTGTAGCTGCCATTGGCAGGTTTTGGTGCGCCGTATCAATTGCTATGTATAGAATGTTTGGGGGGCCCCATTGTAAAACTTGCATCAGGGCCCACAGCTCCTTAACTACGCCACTGCCCCTCTCCCATTCTATGTGCAGCCCCCTCTTCTATGTATATTATCCATGTATTGTAGCCCCTCTCATTCACAAACAGCTTGGGCATCAGTTTCCTTTTTTCATAAGTCGCTCCTCATTTTCAGCCTCCTCTTATATATGTTACAACCAGGGCCAGATTTGTACTTTTTACCGCCCAAGGCCAATTATACCGTCTGTATGGTTGTTATCTCCGTGTGCCCCAATGAGAATTCTACTTACATCATTGGATGTCACAGACAATAACTATTTCAGTAATACTTGTATAGATTATAAGTTATATTTTCCTTCAGAACTTTAACGTTACGTTTGCCATCTCCTTAATGATGGACCCATTGTGCCACCATGTGAGTTAGGCCGAAGTATACCTGCAGGATAGTGCTTACAGGTCTTGCAGGGACAACACAAGTACACAGGACAGAGAGTTCAAAGGTTAAAGCTGTCCTTGTAGATAGGAATGGCTGCATGGAACAGCTTTACTGTCCCTCACTGAGCCGCCCCTAAATTTCTGGTGCCCTAGGCCATGGCCTATGCGGCCTTGCCAGAAATCCGGCCCTGGTTACAACCCCTCATTTATATTCAGGTGCCCCTTTGAGCTGCAACTGCCCAATCCTGGGGCCTTTGGGGCCTTTCCAGAAATCCGGCCCTGCCAATAATACATACTTCTATTTACACATGTACAAACTAGCAGATATGAATTTAATCAGCCTGATTGACAGATGTATAAATCATGCATACTGTATACTTCACATATTCTCGGTGGAGTTTTCACCTTTACACACAAGTCCAATTAATTATACTACATACATAGAGTATTGCTGAGTCTATAAAAAGTTCATAGAGGAGAGTATGATCAGTCCGTTGTGAGTGCCGCCGCCACCACCACCAGCATGGGACACTTTGCACCTTCTGTGTGGACCCCCCTTCAGTTAGTGACTCACCAGATCCTAAGGTCGGAAAGACCAAATTGTGCAGTTGGGGTGTTGGCCACCCCTCCCCCTCTAGCAATCACCTCAGCTCATGGCTTTGGTTAAATTCATGTGTCCCAAAAAGGACATGTGAGTCATAAGAGGGCTTATTTTGCTATTTTTTTTTACCCCCATAACATGTGTGTGACCAAACAGGCTGCACCCCTAAGTAAACAGGTAAAAGGGTCCAGTTCTGACCCCTTGGTCCTTATGGTTCAGAATTATTGCCCCATGGAAAAAAAAAGACAGAAAAAAGTTAACAAACAAACCATAACCAAACCTCGCCCCCCCAACCCGCTAATGCCTTATGCTAACCGACCCCCCCCCCCCCCAGCCTTACCCTAACGGATCCCCCCACCGATGGCTTATACTATGATACCTCCTATAATACCTTAATCCTAAATGCCCTCCTGCCACAAACCTGCCAATAAACGGGCCACCTTCACCACTGTAGACGAAACGCACTATGGATTTTTGGGTGCCCCATAGGTGCCCATGTTATTATTGGTAATTGAGGGAAATGTAGGCAGATAGCGAAGTGCCCGCTATTTGTAGTTGCAGTTTGCCTAGCAGGTGGGCCAGGCGCTTGCTATTTTATGGGGTGCTGCGGGCACCCAAATTTCACGCAATTGCGAGTAATAACATGGGTGGCTATGGGGACCCAAAGAGTGCATATGTCTACGTCCCCCCTTTGAAATGTTACAATAAATACTGGCCAGGTATGATTGTAAACTGTAGGTTGTAGTAGTTAACAATTAATATATTGACACACATACTTTTTTGTAAAATCCGAAAATCTGGAGAGTCCTCAATCAGTGTTCCTTCCCTGTACCATTCCACCTTAGGCGATGGAGATCCTTTCACTCGGCTTTCAAACACAACTAGCTGACCTTCAGAAGCCGTTATATCTTGCAGGGACTGTTAAGAGACAAAGAAGGAATGGACACGATATAACAAGCAGAAAACCATGGAAAGTTACATTAGTAGCAAAAACATTACAGACAGGGCTGGGACAGCGACTGATTAAGGGCTGGTTCAGACGGACGTCTGCGTGGCGTCGCGTTTGAGGGCGTTGCGGCGGCTGCCCGATCAGGCTTTCAGTAGCCTTCGTGTCGCGTTCAGATACGGTCACGTTTTTTCTTCCCCTAGGGGGGCATTAGCCGTTGCGGTTGGCTGCCCCCTGGAAGCTACATGTCGCTTCCAGGGGAAGCTCGAACGGTAACAAAAATCGGGACCCGAACGCCGCGTTCGTGTAAACAAGCGTGAAACCTTGGGACAAACGCTCCCATTCACTTGAATAGGAGCGTTTAACGCCAAGCCCCGGACGCTGGCGGTAAACACTCCGCAAGCGTCCATCTGAACCAGCCCTAAGAGCACAGTCAGTAGAAAAGATACAAAATATCCTCTTTTATTGATTGGTCAAGAAATTCTGTGAAAACACTAGAAAAGAGAGAAATAAATTCCATCTCACAGAGCAGGATCATCCACTAGGCAATCTAGGCAGGAGCCTAGGGCCCATTTAATGTCAGGGGGCCCAACTGCCACCTTCTCTGACTCTTCTCCCATCTTAGATTACCAAAGGGTAATCTGTATTTTCTGTATTTTCTTTATTGAAAAATCAATAAACATCTGTTAAAAAAATAATTTAATTGGTTGTTAAAAGTTACATATAAATAGCATTCATGTTGGGACACTGCATCCATAAACATAATTTACCTTGGTGAAAACAGGAGCAGCCATCAGTGGTAGTCCGTCTAGTCCTTGTAGGTATGAATTTGTGCTCTATATTGAATGAGAAGAAAGAACTATCAACCGAATACAATCTTTCATACCTCCATGGAGTTGCCAGTGGTCTAGACATAGCATAACCATTCATCTAAAGTCCCAGGGCGTAGATATTTATCTGCAGCTTTCTATGCACGGCGCACACCCCCATATCCTGGCGTTAGTACTCAGACTGGTGAATGGGAACATATGTTCCCAAAACCAATCTAAATGCCTAAATTATGACAGTAACGGAAAAAAAAAAACACTTTTTATTTGGAGGAATATGCCATCTAGTGGCCAAAATTGAATAGTGCACTAAAAAAAACCCCTACACATTAATAAAATTCCCATGAACTCCTTTTTCAAACCGATTAACACCATAGTTATATCCCACTCCAAATACTTGTAAAGTAAAAAGAGCCAAAGTGAAGGCATTTTAAAGAAGATCCAGAAACTATTACATTAAGGACTTAGCTTTTTATATATACAGTATATGTATGCTATGAGGGTACATTATTATAAATTTTGCAAATTAGAGCTTCATGGAAAGAAATGAAAAAACTAAAATCACGCAATGGAAAAAATACACTTTTATTTTCAAATAAAATGTTGATGCCATACATTCTACTAGGGTCATAATTTAAATGTTGCAATAAACAGGAAAAATGGGCAAATAAAACGTGTGGGTTTTATTTACTGTAAGGCAATAATAATACATAGAGAGCACTTGGTAATACTGTGTAATATTTTTCAATTTACAGTAACACATATTATTTTTAAACTATAATGGCTGAAAATGGAGAAATAATGATTTTTTTCCTACCTTTTTCTTCTTATTCCCTTTAAAATGCATATAAAATAAAACAATTTTTTGCAATAAGTACCACCAAAAGAAAGCCTAATTGGTGGCGAAAAAAAGCAAGATATAGATCTGGATCTTCTGAAACAGGTACAAAGTAGGGATGATCACAGATATGCAAATATGCAGTTTGAACATGGACCAACCAATATAAACCCAGATTTAAATTGATTGGTCCTTTTTCAAGCTGCATATATTTGCATAAAAATTTGCATAATTTTGTAAAAATTTGCTTGTCATTGATCATCCCTAGTACAAAGGCAACTAAATTAACCAGAAGGATGGAAGATCTCACTTACCAAGAAAGGTTGGACAAACTAGGCTTATTTAGCTTGGAAAAAAGGTGATTCAGAGGCGACCTGATTAACATGTATAAGTACATCAGAGGGCAATACAAAACTTGGCAGATAAACTTTTTTACCTAGGGTTGTACAAACGACAAGGGGACATGATTTGCGGGTGGAGGAAAAAAGTTTTTGCCATTGATTTAGAAAGGGGTCCTTCACAGTGAGAGTGGTTACAATCTGAAATATCTTACCTCAATTCACTAAGCTTATCTCCTGTCTTTAATAACGTTTCTAGAGTTATCACCATGGTGATAAGGCATGTAGTATTCAGGAAACATTTTACCTCAGGCAAACCTAAAGTTAACTCTTCTGTCTTTAAGTTAACTGTTCGATCCTTAAAATAACTCCAGAATTCTTAAGTTAAAGACAGGCTGTTAATTATCTGTGTGTGAAAATAACTACAGAGGAGGTAACTTAACTACAGAGGAGGTAACTTAAGGAATGAAGAGATAAGATAACTCTCCCACTGTGCGGTGGCAAGTTTTCTCTTGCCTTATTATCTCCAGCATGATCTTAGTGAATTGAGGCCTATGTCCTCAATTCACTAAGATCATGCTGGAGATAATAAGGCAAGAGAAAACTTACCTCCACACAGTGAGAGAGTTATCTTAACCCTTCATTCCTTAAATTACCTCCTCTGTAGTTAATTTACCTCCTATGTAGTTAAGTTACCTCCTCTGTAGTTAATTTACCTCCTCTGTAGTTAAGTTACCTCCTCTGTAGTTATTTTCACAGGCAGTTAATTAACAACCTGTCTTTAACTCTGGAGTTAATTTAAGGCTTAAAGAGTTAACTTAAAGACAGAAGAGTTAACTTTAGGTTTGTTTAGGTTTGCCTGAGGTAAAATGTTTCCTGAATACTACATGCCTCGTCACCATGGTGATAACTAGAGAAACGTTATTAAAGACAGGAGATAAGCTTAGTGAATTGAGGCCATATCTGCATTGAAAGAGTGCTTGGATGCTTTCCTTGCATTGAAGGGCATCCACGGCTATAATTTTTAGGTAATTCCCAGAACAGTTGATCCATGGATTTTTCTGACTGCCATCTCTAGTTGGGAAGGAATTTTCCCCTTTTATGGCTAATTGGCCCAGGCCTTGTAAGGTTTTTTGCCTTCCTCTGGATCAACTGGGATATGTGCCGATTCAGGATGTTGATTTTTTTTTATTTGTTTTTCTTCTGGACGTACGGATGACTTTTTTCAACCAAACTTACTATATAACTATATGTAACTATGTAATCTGTGAAGCCTATTGCCTATGATTTACCTGCTGACTCAGTGTTGGTTGCATATCTGGTATAACTGTGATAGGGACATTTATTTCCTCTTGGACAGCTTCTTTTGGCTCATCTGGAGTAACGTCTGACAGATTTTCAGTCTGCGACCTTGACAACAATACAAAAGAGACATTGACACGACTGTATCAACCAACAATAAACAAAAATTAAATGGTAATTTGTCCACTACGGAATTATTGTAATGTTCACCATGCTTGCTATTATACAGTAAATGTATGCAACATTTACTGCTTTCACTTAGGCTAATTGGCCGATTCTCTGTCTATACCAACACAGCAGGGTTGTTTTTCGATATTGTGGTGCCCCAGCCAAGACATCTAGTGAATAGGACAATTAACTACATACCTGAGATGGGCTAGAGAGAAAAAATTATACATGCCTGGGGCTTCCTTCAGCCCCCTCCAGACTGATAGCCCCCTAGCTGTCTTCCCGGGCTGCCTGGATCCTCCGCAATTTGCCTTGGAAAGTCCTCCATTTGGGGCCAGCCAGGGCAGGCGTTAGTCCGGCCACGTGCTCTCCCATCGCGCTCCCATGGCCTGGAGCGCTCTACATCTATGCAGTATGCCCCGACTGCAGGACCCTCCGGTGTGATTTATGGAGAACCCAGATGGCACAGGAGGACAGCGAGGGAGCAATCAGCCTGGAGGGGGCTGGAGGAAGCCCCAGTTATGTATATTTTTTTCTCCCCAACCCATCTCAGGTTCCCTTTAATTAGTTTTTGCAGGAACTACTAACAAATAGAAGATTTCATTTTTCAGCACGACCTGGTCCTGCTCACAGTGCCAAAACCACTGGTAAATGGTTTACTGACCATGGTATTACTGTGCTCAATTGGCCTGCCAACTCTCCTGACCTGAACCCCATAGAGAATATGTGGGATATTGTGAAGAGAAAGTTGAGAGATGCAAGACCCAACACTCTGGATGAGCTTAAGGCCGCTATCGAAGCATCCTGGGCCTCCATAACACCCGAGCAGTGCCACAGGCTGATTGCCTCCATGCCACGCCGCATTGAAGCAGTCATTTCTGCAAAGGATTCCCGACCAAGTATTGAGTGCATAACTGAACATAATTATTTGAAGGTTGACTTTTTTTGTTTTAAAAACACTTTTCTTTTATTGGTTGGATGAAATATGCTAATTTTTTGAGATAGGAATTTTGGGTTTTCATGAGCTGTATGCCAAAATCATCAATATTAAAACAATAAAAGGCTTGAACTACTTCAGTTGTGTGTAATGAATCTAAAATATATGAAAGTCTAATGTTTATCAGTACATTACAGAAAATAATGAACTTTATCACAATATGCTAATTTTTTTTAGAAGATCCTGTAGATGTGCCCCCCTTGTTCTGCTCCTGTTAACACTTCTGCACTCCTCTGCAGAGGGAGGGAGAGAAGCAGGGGCACTTCGGGCATCCAGTAAGTTGCCTCTCACTCACTTGGGGGTACTGTGGCCATGCTTTGCTCCCCCTTACAGTTCTGCACCCAGGGACATGTGTTCCCCCTTGCCCACCCATAGCTACGCCTCTGTAATTAGTTATCCATTACAGTTATGCTACAGACTGATGGCAAAGAAACTGCCATGTAGAACACTGGATTCTTAACCCTTCCAGTAAGAAAAAGCTACATAGTCTAGCTCTATGTAGGATTGGGACATAACATACACATTTATGACTTCATGAAACATATAACATATTCTGGCTATCCATAAAAAGTACTGTACATTTAACATCATTCATAGCCTTTTCTATGACAATTACTTGCTATTGGTAAAATCAACAGGCTGCAAAATGCAAACTTTCAGACAGGATTAAGCTTTTTCATGCTATTAAGATAGACAAGAAATGGTCCCACCCAGGGGCGTAACTAGGAGCCACCGGGCCCCCCTGCAGAGATTCTGACACCACCCGGGTGCCCGCTCAGGGCCATTTTGGGAGGCTGAAGGGGTAGCAGCATAAGGGGAAAGCCATGGCCACACATCGGGCTCTCCCCTCTAAGCTCCCCTCCAGCTTCAATAAGTGTGTGTGTGCAGGCGGCGGGTAGCGGCAGATATACATACCTTCCTTGCGTTCCACCATGGATGTTCCTCGCTCTAGTTTCTGACGCTACTTCCTCCTGGGCAGCGGCAGATATACATACCTTTGTTGCGTTTCACCACGGATGTTCCTCGCTCTAGTTTCTGACGCTACTTCCTGTTTATACAGGAAGTAGCGGAAGGAAGGTATGTATAACTGCCGCTGCCTGCCGCCTGCACACACACTTATTGAAGCTGGAGGGGAGCGCAGAGGGGAGAGCCAGAGGTGAGGGAGGGGGTGGACCCCCTCATGCTGCGAACCCTCCAGCCCCCTAAATCATCACTGAGCGGTACCCGCCCCCCCCCCCACCCTGCAGGTACAGAGTTCGCAGCCCCTATTGTTATGCCTCTGGTCTCACCTTAAGGCTGCTTTCACAGTGGGACATTACAGGCGCACGTTAGTGCAGCCTGTAACGCAGCCCCACCGCACAGTAATGAAAAATCAATGGGCTTGTTCACACTGCCCACGTTGCGTTACATTGTAACGCAGCAAAGTACTGCATGCTGTGCGTTATGAGTCGTGTTAGACTGTTTGCACATGCTCAGTCATGTTGGGGAGGAGGGGAGAGCGGCCGGGCACATGGCTAATTAATATTCACTGCACTCAGTGACGTGCAGTGTTTACTTCCTGGAGCGGCCGCTCTGTGCGGCGATTGGCCGGGTGGGACCACGTGATGCCGCATGCGTCCAAGAGTACGCATCACGGATCACGGACGCCAGAGTGAGCTGCACAACGCGGCTCACTCCGACGTCCACATCAGAGAGCACCAGGCGTTGCGTTAGGGGCACGTTATATGCCCTATAACATCCCCTAAACGCAACGTCCTGGTGTGTCACTAGCCTAAAGGATACCTGACCTGAGGCCAAGCTACCTAAGGTAACCACACAGTATAGCTCCCAACTCTCCCTTTTTCGATGGGACAGTCCCTCTTTGGGAACCCAGACACTCTGTCCCTCTTTCTACCTCATTTGTCCCTCTTTCAGGACTGGTGTACAGATCAGTGCAAATATATGTATTTTATCTATTGAAAAATGTATTTAACTGACTTTAAACCTTATTCTCCTCATTTAAATTTATATTTTTCTAATTTTAAATGTGTAATGAAGGAAAACTACTGATGATAGAAAGGACCAGTGTGGTTTGAATGATGAAAATGCATCTTTTGCTTCTGAATTCTTTGTGATATACATGGCGAGGGGTGTGGTGGGGGCGTGGCTAAAGGCATGGTGGGGCATATCTTAAAGTGTCCCTCTTTCTTATCTCAAAATGTTGGGGGGGTATGACACAGGTATGATCCTGCTGGATTCACATATATCCATGCATTGTCCATTCCTCTCCTCATTCCCCCAGTCCCTGTAATCACTCCTTGAAAAAAATGACTTCCGGCTAAAGTCTAGTTTTAAGAAAGGAAGAGGCAGGCTTGCTGTGATGTTCCCTCCTATCAACCTCCCTTTCCGCCTCTTAAGTGGAGTGAATGGGGTGGGGAAATGGAAGAAATGGGAGGGTGATAGGAGGGAGCATCATAGTAAGCCTGCCTCTTCCCAGTGGCGGCTCCAGCTTCAACATTTTCGGGGGGCACGATGGCTGACTGGTGGGGACCATTTGGATGATCGATGAAAATTGATATTTGTATGGCGAGCTTTAGATATTTTTTGCCTAACTCAGGTGATAAAATTAAACTTAACTAGTCCAGCAATGATAGGCAGCGATAGGGTTTCGAGTAGAGTACTACTCAAATTCAGAATTCAAATGAAGTCTAATGACTTCAACTGTGACCGGAGGATGGGGGGGGGGGGGGTTAGCCAGAAGTCTTTGGGATGTCTGCGTTCCATTATGCCTCATAGGCGTAATAAAAGCCGCGTTCCACCACTCACTTCCGCACTTCCTCCTTCCGGCTTGAAAGAGGAAGCATGGTAGTGAGTCATGCAATGCGGCTTTCATTACGCCTATAACGTGTAGTGGAATGTCCCAAAGACTTATGGGTAAGTTAACCCCTTCAATCCCGCGGTCACACACAAAGTCATTAGAATTCATTAGAATTAGAATTTGAATTCCAAATTCGAGTAGAACTGTACTCGAAAGCCCAATTACTGATGATAGGAACCAAATGTAATCATCAAAAACATAACTCAGAGGCTTTAGAGCAGATTGTCCAAATGATGGTGCTATTATTAAAGAAAAGTTACCTACAGATTTACATGGCTAGCTTGCTGGCATGCTCCTTACTTGCTAGCAAGCTGCTCCTGCGTGGTCAAATCACAGACAAATCATTCCAGCCTAAGTCTGTGTCTCAAGACTCTACAAGCAAGGAGAGGGGGAAGTGGCAGGAGGGAGAGAAACACTGTGTGTGCAATTCCTTATCTTAGCAGCTGAGCATTGCTGGTTACTGGAGCTTGTTTTTTACAGACAGTAAGTTTTGAATCAGGATTATTATTTTGATTCAGAACTTCTTGTCTGTAAAATCTAAGCTCTAATTGGTTAATTTAAAAAAAAAAAAACAGAAAGCTTTCAGCTTGTAAGCCTTCTTTATTCCTGTTGACTAACAATGTTAGAACATACAATCAGAAGAAGGTAGAGAGATTTTTTTTGCAAATATAAGTGTCATCCAGATACAATAATTATAAGGGATCTTGCAAGGATTATGAGGTATTTATGACAAATAAATAAGATTGTTCACTGTATGCTGCTGGAACTTGGAAACAGTTAACTGTATGTTATTGAGCGCGGGGGAGCAGGGGGGGGGGGGAGGCAGGGGAGAGCACACTTATTCCCAGGGGGGGGGCCAGTGCCCCAGTGTAGTGCCACCCATCTTTCTGTCTAAAAATCTGACTTGAAGAGAAACTCCGACCAAGAATTGAACTTTATCTCAATCAGTAGCTGATACCCCCTTTTACATGATAAATCTATTCCTTTTCTCAAACAGACCATCAGGGGGCGCTGTATGGCTGATATTGTGGTGAAACCCCTCCCACAAAGAAATTCTGAGTACGTACTGTTGGCAGTTTCCTGTCTGTGAACCTTGCTGCATTGTGAGAAATAGCTGTTTACAGCTGTTTCCAACTGCCAAGAAAGCATGCAGCAGCTACATCACTTGCCAGCAGTAAAAATGTCACCATGTAATAAATGTCAGAATGTAAATCAGGGATTTAAAATATTTTACAAGGGGCAAACACTGACTAAATCATTTATACATAATTATTGTAAAAATGAACAACTTTTTTATTACATTATTTTTACTGGAGTTCCTCTTTAAGACTAAAACCAAGGAGAACAAGGAGAGGAGCAGACAATGCATGGATCAGAAATGATCGTACCTCTGTGCTTACTTTAGGAAGCTTTGCCTCGGGTCAGGTGTGCTTTAAGTTGATTACTAATATAATACAATATTTGTTCCATATAGTAAAAAACAGAGATAGAACTAAATCTTTGTACCATATTCATACCATCCTTGAAAAAGAAAATAAAGAAATAACTGAACACCACATACGTACTGATCCTCGCTAGTCTTGCTTGTTTCCCCTTCAGAATCAGAGGATGACACTCCTAGAAGGAAAGCAACAGGAATTATGTTCTTTCACGTTCTTATTTCAAGGCTCTTTATAAACAATGGGGCAGTTCATTAGGGCTAGGTCCACACTAGACACAGTTGCAGGACGGACACTGCAGTCCGGATCAGGGGAAGATTAGGGGAAGTACCACCGTACTGCAAACTGATGAAAGTGCATCAGTTTTGCATCAGTTTTGCATCAGTTTCCGTTCAGTTTTTCCCTGACAGAAAACGTCTCCATCATTAGGAAGGAGTGGGAGGATTTTTTGGGGCCAATCATAAAGCTCAGGCTATCCGTTTTCACATCAGTTTTTTGCCTGTGGAGCTGGAGATGCGTTTTCTCATTGCTTTTTACTACCCCTGCGTGTATCCGTGGTCCTGATCCGTTGCGTGAAAATGCAGCAGATCCGGACCTTCCGTTCAGGTTTTGAAAACGGATCCCCGCAAACGCAGACGGATCCGTTTTTTAGTTGGGTGAGGCTGGCTGCTATTTTGAACATTAGTATCCGGGACTCCGTTTTTCATCAGGTTTGAAAAACGCAGCCACGGATACGTTTCCGGACCTCATGTGGACCAGGTCTAATACAGAGTTACAGATTACCCAGCAAGCTCATGGTGAACCAAAACTCCTGGGAGTGTGTAAGGGGCTACAAAGGACCAAAAAGACCTCTTACTAAAATGTTATGCAAAACTAAAGTTTGCCTTCTTAAAACAGAAGGTATTTGCAAATATTCCGATTGGAGTGAGCATATGATGTCTTCCACAATGCATCACTGCTGAATATGTAAATCATCCTTTTGTCGTCCCTGTAGCCTGGATGTGTGGCTAGCTTACAGGGCCAACAAAGGAGGATTTGCCTATTTGGCAGTGTTGCATCGTGGGAGACATCATATGTTCACTCCAATCTGAATATTTGCAAATACCTTCTGTTTTAAGGAGGCAAACTTTCATTAAAGGACCACTATCGCAAAAATTGTAAAATTTCAAATACACAAACACATACAAATTAGAAGTACATTTCTTACAGAGTAAAATGAGCCATAAATTACTTATCTCCCATGTTGCTGTCACTTACGCTAGGGAGTATAAATCTGACAGAACCGGCAGACCAGCCTTTCAATTTCTGCTGTGCAGGAGGGAGGGGGGATCCAAAGTTTTGCGGGGCGACCCAGTGATTTCTAGTTACGCCCCTGTCTCATACATTTTAAATAGCAGTTGGATCACTGAACCTTCAGGCAAAATAGGTATGGAAAGTGGGAGTATTTATATAATGCTTACTGAATCACAGTGAAACTATTGTATGGAAAGTGAAACTTGAGATTGGATGGAGAATTGCATCACTGGTTCGCCTGGTCAACCTTGTCGTTGCATCCTTTAGGCTGGTTTCACAGTGGGACGTTACAGGCGCACGTTAGAGCAGCCTGTAACGCAGCCCACCGCACAGTAATGAAAAATCAATGGGGCTATTTACAGTGCCCACGTTGCGTTACATTGTAATGCTGCGTCACAAGACAACGTACTGCATGCAGTACTTTAGACGCGGCTGAGCCACGTTAGACTGCTTGCACATGCTCAGTAATCTTGTGGAGGAGCGGAGAGCGGCCAGGCACATGGCTAATCAATATGCACTGCACGTTGTGACGTGCAGTGTTTATTTCCTGGAGCGGCCGCTCTGTGCGGCGATTGGCCGGAGGGACCACGTGATGCCGCATGCGCACAAGAGTGCGCATCACGGAATCACTGACGCCAGAGTGAGCTGCACAACGCGGCTCACTCTGACGTCCAGATCCAGCACCACCAGGCGTTCCGTTAGGGGGACGTTATGCGACCTTAACGCCCCCTCTAACGCAACGTCCTGGTGTGAAATTAGCCTTACTGACATGTTCAGTGACCCTATGTCTCATACATTTTAAATAGCAGTTGGATCATTGGTAGGGTCTTCAGGCAAAATACGTATGGAAAAAAGGAAGTATTTATATAATGCTTAGTGGATCGCTGTGAAACTATTGTATGGAAAGTGAAACTTGAGATCTAATGGAGAATTGCGTCACTGGTTTGCCTGGTCAACCTTGTCGGCTATTTCTGTTCATCTGAATCATGTTTCCCCTATTGTCTATATTTAACCTCTTCTGGGAAGTGTGCATGAAATCAGGTAGTGTCACGTCTACTACCTCGGCTATGGTGCAATGTCTCCCATTTGTGGCAGCACACGTTGTGTCGTTTGATGTTACCTTCTACATAAATCTCTGCTGATGTCGAATCTGTTCCATAAATATTTGACGCAAAACAAGAGTACCGTCCAGTGTCCTCCTCAAAGGCCTCAGTGATAACCAAAGTGTTTACATCCCCATCTTTCTGTATTTGGATATAAGGAGAGTTCTCAAGCTCCTTTCCTTCACAGTACCACCTGTAAGAGTAAAACAGGGATGTAATATTTCCTGGTTAGGTGGAAGTTAACAATTATGTGAAAGGAAGATAAATGCAGAACATTAAAGGATTTCATTTGCTAGAGGATGGAGTGTTAAGTCACTGATTGCTATTTTAAGACTCCTGGAACCCCAGGGAGATGTTTATGCTTGGGTTTCCAAGTTCTCATGCCACAGTTTAAAGGATACCCAAACTGAAATGTGACAGAATGAGATAGACATCTGTATGTACAGTGCCTAGCACACAAATAACTATGCTGTGTTCCTTTTTTTCTTTCTCTGTCTGAAAGAGTTAAATATCAGGTATGTAAGTGGCTGACTCAGTCCTGACTCAGACAGGATGTGACTACAGTGTGATAAGATACACTGATAAGAAATTCCCATTTGTATCTCTTTCTTGCTCTCAGAAGCCATTTTCTGCTAGGAAAGTGTTTTATAGTTGGAATTTCTTATCAGTGAGGGTCACACTGTAGTCACTTCCTGTCAGGACTGAGTCAGCCATTTGCATACCTTATATTTAACTCTTTCAGGCAGAGAAAGAAAAAAAGGAACACAGCATAGTTACTTGTGTGCTAGGCACTGTACAAACACATGTCTATCTCATTATGTCACATTTCAGTTTAGGTATCCTTTAAGATGATCCAGCTTGGTTCTTACAGCACACCCTATCTGAGGCAAAGCTACTTAAGGTAAGCACAGAGTTATGTCCATGCTGGATCCACACACCGCTGTATGTTATCTGTTCCTCTCCTCGTTTCTCACGGCCTCCGTAACCATTCCTTGAAAAATTTGACTTTTGGCTAAAGTCAGTTTTTTAGACAGGAAGGAGGCAGGCTTACTGTGATGTTTCCTTCTATGACTCTTCCATTCCCTCCTTTTCCCCTCCCCATTTTCTCCCCTTAAGAAGAGTAATTACGGGGGCCGGGAGGAACAAGCAGAGGAACAGAACTGTGCTTAGCTTAGGTAGCTTTGCCTCTGGTCAAGTATCCTTTCATTTATTTTATACTTTGCAGAATGCAACAAGAAGACTCTCTCCTTGCTGTTGGAGGCTCTGCCAGATCTAAAAAGGCATCATCATACTCAGCCGATCAGACTTTACCACTCATTTCTGTGCAGAATGATCCTTTCAGACAAAAAAGGGAAAAAACTGATAAAAATACTGTCCATGAGTTTCATCTAGTCTTAGGAGGTGTCAGTGTCAGCTGCCCCGCCAAACAAACACTCCAGTCTTACCAGCCTCTGTTCCTGGGTGAATGTGTGCATAAGTGTGCACTTCTAACATCTGCGGTTGGGGGCAGGGCATGTGCACTTATGTGTGAAAATACGTGGGCAAACAGCCCCTGTCTGCCTATATAAGGCCACATCTCCCTGTCCTCAGTGCTGATACCTCTGTCATCTAGAGTGGTGGCGATAAACCCTGGTGGTTCTTTTTCAACCCTATTCCTGATTGATACCTGTTTCTGAACTGACTTGCCGGACTATCCTCGATCTGACTCCTCTGATATTGACTTTAGTTAGTTTCCTGAAATTCCCCATTTGCAGCCTGCCTCTTGTTTGTGATTGAACTCTGCCTGCACCGACCTCGGCTTGTCTCATTGTATCTGCTCATTGCCGCCTGCCCTGATCCCGGCATATCCTAACTACGCCTATGGTTTATCCTTGGTTTACCTACCCGTGTTTCCCCAAAAATAAGACACTGTCTTATATTAATTTTTGCTCTAAAAGATGAGCTAGGGCTTATTTTCAGAGGATGTCTTATTTTTGGGCAAACACTGGTAGTTTTCCTATGTAAAATGTGCATACTGTATGCCATGTGCAACAAACACAGAGCTTGTGGTTTGCAGATATTGGCTCTCAATTACAAGAAATTAATTTGCTGATCATGTAATTAAGAGTCTATTTCTTGCAGGCAGAGAACTCTGTCAAGCTCCGCAGAGCTATAATAGGATAAGCTGTGTGTCCTGGGAAGAGGTGAAGCACTACTGATGCTTATCAGGACAGATCAGGAGGGCTGGCTCCAACAAAAACACAAATTGCCTGACATATATATAGGACTGTGTAGAACTCACATTATGCTGCTGCTCTCCTGTATCCAGGCTTTGCATTAAGCGTGACTTGCTGGTGCCATGTGGGCTGCTCCTAGCTAGGACTTAAATTCGGAGAATGTCTTACATTTCAAGCATTCTTGAAATTCCTGCTAGGTTTTATTCTCAGGGGATGTCTTACTTTAGGGGAAGCACAGTACATCTTGTCTCTACATTGGGGTGTTGTTCTCGCAACCACTGTTAGGGGATTCTGGAGTGCAACCTAATGGGCACTAGTCCGTTGCCAACTAGGGGTAGTGGACCTTCTTTGCAGGGCACTCTGGCAAAGACCCGTGGTCACTTAAACTCTGTGCTCTAAGGGTTACCCTCACCTCAGTTGGAAGGTAACAGAGTTGTATCTACTGTTACAGGAGGGAATAGACACAACATGAAAGAATCACCCAGTACAGATTTTTGTTACATAACTGCTGTGAGCCTAATTTAGAACTATAGGTGCTAGGGGATGGGGGGAGGGGCAACTCCTGCATCATCAGGGTTGTTCAGGGTTGTAGGGGCTAACTACTTAAAGTGGATCCGAGATAAACTTTTACTCATTGCATAATTGTGTTCCTTTCATATAGTTTATAGGGCATTCCTCAAGCCAAATACTTTTTTGGTTTTGTTTTAATACTCTAATTCCCTATAAACTAAACAAGCCTCGCCCAGAGCTTTTTACAGTGCCGTGGCATTTTCAGACAGTAGCAAGGGCTTATGGGAGCTCAGTCTAGGCAGGGGAAGGGGGAGGAGTTACCAGCCAGAGATTTCAGAGGCAGAGGGGAGGAGGGAGGAGTTACTAGCCAGAGATTTCGGAGGCAGAGGGGAGGAGGAAAGGGGAGTGAATTTAAACACAGGCAAGCTGATAGCATCTCTAGCTCTCAGCCTGTGACAATGTGACTAAAGTTGCGTACACGCGCACTACTAAGTGCAACGACGGGTCCGCCGGACCCTCCCGCTGGGCAGTCTTTAGCTGACAGTATGCGCGTTCGTACACGCTGTCGGCAGACTGGCAAGTCTGTTTCTGAACGTCCGCCCAGCGGGAGTGCCGGCGGCCGTTGCCGGCGGTAGTGCGTGTGTACGCACCTTTTCAGAACATGGCTGCCCTCATTGTATCACAGGAATAAATATTCATACACTGTTGAAGCTGTTTGCAGCTAGATTTGCTGTGTAAACTATCTAAACTTTAGATAAGATATATAGACAAGTTACTTGTTATAGTTAGTTTTTCATCTCGGATCCGCTTTAATGGCCACCTAATGTTGCTATTGCTGCTATCTAGGGGGAGAGCAATGGCCACTTCATGTTGCTATCTGGGGGAGGGAGACCAATGGCTACCTAATGCTGCTATCTAGGTGGAGTACAATGACCACTTAATGTTGCTATCTGGGGGGAGAACAATGGCCACTTAAAGAGGATCTGTAACCCAGGATTGAACTTCATCCCAATCAGTAGCTGATACCCCCTTTCCCACGAGAAACCTTTACCTTTTCTGGAACAGATCATCAGGGGGGGGGGGGGGGGGGTCTGTATGGCTAATAGTTTGGTAAAACCCCTCCCACAGTGTGATGTCAGCACATAGGTCCTGATATAGGCAACCAGTATCTCCCCCTGTGCACATGTATATCTATGAAAAAAACAACCTTTTAGCCTATCACATTGTTAGGGGGTGTTATGCTGGGTACACACGTTGAGATTTCCCGCTCGATTCGCGGTTCGATTCGATTATTTCAAACATGCTCGATTGGATTTTGATCGTTTTTGCCGTCGATTTTGCATACTTAACATGAAAAAAACGATCGAAATCCAATCGAGCATGTTTGAAATAATCGAATCGAACCGTTCGATCCCGCGAATCGAGCAGGAAATCTCAACGTGTGTACCCAGCATTAGTTAGAGATAATGGCAGTTGGTGCTGTTTTATTTCATGTCTACCAGTAGTAAAGATGATGACATGCAGGCTGATTGTAAATTAAACAATATGACCAAATTACATGGCTGATATCAATCATTTCTTGATCTCTCTTCTATTTTTTTACTTTTTATTTTGCAATGTATACTGATGTATTTTCCCCTTCTTTTCTACAGTTCCTCTTTAATGCTGCTAAGGAAGGGGGGGGGGGGGGGGGCGTGGAGTTTGCGGAGAAGTATAAAATCTATACTTCACCGCAACCATCAATTTGCATGTTGTTAGATAACCTTACGTTATTCCAGCGTTATTTGGACAGATTATGCCCCACCGCACTGCAAAAGCATCTATATGAGGGTAAAATTAGAATATAATTACCGTATATACTCAAATACAAGTCGACCTCGTGCATAAGTCGACTCCAATATTCAACCCTCTTAAGCTGGAAATTTTTATTGACTCAAGTATAAGTCTACCCAGCAAAGTTAATGGCTGCACTTGGGGCCCAGGAGGGGTTAATGACTGCATTGCATACAGTATTGCAGCCATTGACCCCTCCTGTCGCTTAAGTGTAGCCAATACCTCCTCCAGGCCCCCAAGTGCTGCAATTATTCACTCCCCTTCCTGCAGCCCAGTATTTCCCCTCTTCTCCTTTCCTTGTTAATTGTTGTGGCAAGGACTTTCACACCTGTGTTTTCTTGTCATTTCAAGAAAGTGTCAATTACCTTTGGGTATATTACTGCAAATGGGAATGTATACACATTACTCAGTGTTGCCCGTGACTCGTGTATAAGTCGACCCCCTATACTTTTATGAAGTGAATCAGACCTAAATTTCTAGACTTATAGTCGAGTATATACAGTACATCCCGTTTGCTATGCGATTATATTGCCCAACGTAGTGTGTCGGTGTGAAAGTAGCCTTAGTGGCAGAACTCAAGGCAGGTAAGTTGCAGCAACATGCACTAGCTCTGGCTCTGGCTCTTAATACTAAAATAACATTTGAGCTGCAGTAGTCAACCTGTCTGCTCCTAGTGTGGCCAAGCTATGGGTCTCTGAATACCAGCAAACACCAAATACCAGCAAACACCCAAGCAGCAAGTGTCTGTGACATGGCAGTAATTCTAGTGTTAAGGGAGCTTAAATAACTGCAGTGTGACAGACTGCTGCATCAACAAGTGACCGAACACAAATAAATCAAACTGTACTGTAATAAGATACTAATTCAAATATGAAAAGCAAGGAGAGTCTTCAAATAACATCTCTGAATACCTCCTGAACATCAGCCAGAGCCCAGGACAGGGCACGTCAAAGCAAATGAGTTTATTCTCTAATAATTCTGTTAAATGTGTCGGAGTGTGTCTGTAGTACCTCCCCGCCAGGCTGATACTGCAGTATGTTTTTTCCAATGGGCAGTGGTGTAACTACAATTTATGCCCCCTCTTCCCACCAAAACGTTGATGGGGTCCCCCCAATCTTCCCTTGCCTCACCTTGGTGACCTTCACGGCCTTTGGGCCCATCTCACAAAAGTCATAAAACGGGCGTGGCCATCAGGAACTTCACACCCATAACAAGTGTAGCCACAAAAACACCTGAAGTATAGTCCCCTGTATGGGAGGAAGGGAAGGTTAGTAAATGGAGCCCACCACAGCTCTGGGCCCCTCTGCAATTGTACGAGCCGTTCCCCTTTAGTTGCGTTTCTGCAAGGCGCACTTCCTAGGCACCAACGAGCTGAAATGTAGAGGGAACACTATCAAACCCCAGAAAAAAAGCCCAACAAAGGCTGTTCTTCTAGATCTACTGACCAGACGGGTGAACAGAGGCCTAGTCATTTTAGTACTGAGACACCACAATACAAGCATCTGTCTGGTGAGTCTCCCCACGAAGGGGGGTTAACCTGTTAAAGCTCCCAGGTGTTGGGCACGTCCCGGTGGAGTGCCATATGCTGGTTACAGGGTCCATTACCTATACAATACTCAACACTAGGTGCATTTTTTTATAACTTTCCAGGGTAAGTCTTTATCACCTCTGTAATGGGGGATAAGTGGTTTTAGAGCACAGCAATTTTGTATTGGATCGCACTTGTTTTATGACTTTTGTGAGATGGGTCCCAAGGCCGTAAGGGGCCGCAAGGGAACATGGGTCCCAAGGCCGTAAGGGGCCGCAAGGGAACATCGGGGGGGGGGGGGGGGGGAAGGGTGTCATGAATCGTAGTTACACCACTGGGGCCTTGGGTACCCTAGCGACCTCATAGTTTCTAGAAAATGAACATATGTATGAGGACTGTCAATTGCTATTTTAGGCACTTTTATTGGCCTGAGGAAGCAGGCTCAGACCCGCAAAACGCGTTGCCTGTGCAAAATAAAAACTCTTTGTTTATACAAAAGTTTTCGTCACTGAGGTAAGTCACCTTAACCTCAACCTTTTTCCATTTTATTCTGTTTTCTTAAATAAATAGTTTTATACATACACCAGAGCACCTCTTTCCCCATATTGTGCTGCTCATAGTGAATTGCTATTTCTATAGTTTGGGCTGTGTTAAAGTGTACCCATGCCGAAGCTCGGGTCCGAAATGAGTTATTTACCTTAAACTCCGACCAAGAATTGAACTTTATCCCAATCAGTAGCTGATACCCCCTTTTACATGAGAAATCTATTCCTTTTCACAAACAGACCATCAGGGGCCGCTTTATGACTGATATTGTGGTGAAACCCCTCCCACAAGAAGCTCTGAGTACCGAGGTGCTTCTGGCAGTTTCCTCTCTGTGAACCCTGTTGCATTGTGGGAAATAGCTGTTTACAGCTGTTTCCAACTGCCAAAACAGCAAGCAGCAGCTACATCACTTGCCAGCAGTAAAAATGTCACCATGTAATAAATGTCAGAATATAAATCAGGGATTTAAAATATTTTACAATGGGCAAACACTGACTAAATCATTTATACATAATTATTGTAAAAATGAAGCACTTTTTTTATTACATTATTTTCACTGGAGTTCCTCTTTAAAGCGTTATTAAACTCTGACATAATAGTCAATAAAAATGTGTTTACAGTTATACAGTTATCATATTTGCTTTTGTGCATAAGTATTAGTATTCATTTAGATATTACAAGTTCCCAAAGTACAGTTTTATTTGCTCTGAAAGCTGCCATTGCATTTTATTCATAGCTACAGTATTTATATTGTAATGTACCCAGTAATGATTTCTGAGTAGAGTATCAGTTCTCTGGACACATTAGAAGAAGTTTCTGCTCAGTCAGGGAACGTTTACATTCCTTTCTGCTACAATTTGGTAAACACAAGATAATGTTATCCCCAGTTCGGATGCGGATCTCCCTGCAGGGAGCTTTCTATTGAAAAAAGTAAAGGTGGCCATACACTGGTCGATTTGCCATCAGATCAACCAACAGATAGATCCCTCTTTGATCAAATCTGATCAGAGAGGGATCGTATGGCTGCCTTTACTGCAAACAGCTATGTAGCTGCCACTGCCTCCCCTGCATACATTACGTGATCCGGCCGGCGCGAGTCCCCCGGTCTCCGCTGTCTTCTTCTCCGCGCTTAAACAGTAGATGGTGCTTTACCCTCTACATTATCTTGTGTTTACCTAAAAGTGAAGCCTGTCGGGACCCAGCAGAGAAGGAGCAGCGGTGACAGCGGGGACATGTGCCGGCGGAGCAGGAAATGTATTGCCGCTAGTGTCGGCCGTTGGAAATTCGAACGCCGCTATTGACGCACTCACGCGACCCGCCAGCAATCGAGCGAAATTTTCCGCACTGACGGATCGGCGGGAACGATTGATTTCAGACGGAAATCGATCGTTCGGTCAGCGTTTGTGCAACGATTTCACAGCAGATTCGATCACAGTGATCGAATCTGCTGTATATCGGCTGGAAAATCGTTAAGTGTATGGGCCCCTTGAGTCCTGTGTTTTAACCCTTTGAATGCTGTTCTGCTTTAACCACTTAAGCCTAACTGGACGAAAATTTTCGTCCAGTTAGGCTGCGTGCACTCCCACGGGTAGCGCGTGCTCCCGCGGGCCCCCCCCCCCCCCCGTGCGCGCCCCCGCTGCTGGCCGCTAGCCCACTGATCAGTGAAAGGGATTATAAATCCCTTTCTCTGATCGGACCCCCCCGGAGAAAAGCCGACAGCGTCTCTTCAGACGCTGCGGCTTTTCTGAGCTCTGGTCTCCTTTCTTCTGCCTCGGAGCGAGATCGATCGCTCCCAGGACTTTTTGATTGTGGCCATCTTGTGGCAAAATAGCAAATTACACCAAAAACACACAGTATTAAATAAACACATTTAAATACATTAAAAAAAAAACCTGTTTACCTCCCACACCAAAAAATACCCACATACAAGATTAAATAAAAAAAAAAAATTACAATAATAAAAAAACAAAAAACAAACATAAATAGTTACCTAAGGGTCTGAACTTTTTAAATATGCATGTCAAAGGAGTATATCAATATGATTTAATAAATTCTGGGCTTCTAAATAGTGATGGACGCAAATTGAAAAAATGCACCTTATTTGCAAATAAAATATTGTCGCCATACATTGTGATAGGGACATAATTTTAACGATGTAATACCCGGGGCATATGGGCAAATACAATACGTGAGTTTTAATTATGGAGGCATGTATTATTTTAAAATTATAATGGCTGAAAACTGAGAAATAATGAATTTTTTTCCGTTTTTTTCTTATTCTTCCTGTTAAAATGCATTTACAGTAAAGTGGCTCTTAGCAAAATGTACCACCCACAGAAAGCCTAATTGGTGGCAGAAAAAACAAGATATAGATCAGTGCATTGTGGTGAGTAGTGATAAAGTTATTGGCAAATGAATGGGAGGTGAAAGTTGCTCGGATGTAAAAAAAATTTCAACCCTGTGGGCTTAAGTGGTTAAACAAAAATGTTGTAGTATATTATATGCGGCAAATAATCTTTTAGAGTAAAGAAGAAATGCTGAGTTTTATACCACTTTAAGAGAGGATAGCCTCAGGGGAAGCAGGAAAAAAGGGCGCCGGCAGCTAGTGGACAAAAAGAGCGCCGCCATTCACTCCCACAATAAGTATCGTTTAATGGGCGCGAACAGGAAAAAAGGGCGCCGGAGATAAATAACGTTTACAAACGGCGCCCGGAGATTTTTAATGTTTTATAACTGCGCTTGTGATGATTTAAGTTTACAAAATGCACCCGTGATGAATAACGTTTACAAAAATACTTAACATATTTATCGTATTTAACTAAAACATCGTTTAAAATGTTATCCCTTACTGTTTGTTAAACATTATTATTCACAAAATAAAGCGATCAGTACGTAACATAAATTGCACTATATTTTTTACAGTCACTATTTGTAAAACATTATTATCCACCCAATAAAGCGATCAGTAAGGGGGATTTTAGGGTAAGGCACCACCAGGGGGGTCTTAGGGTTAGAAACCATCAGGGGGGGGGGTGTCTTAGGGTTAGGCACCACCAGGGGAAATGTAGGGTTAGGCACCACCAAGAAAGGTCTTAGGGTTAGGCACCACCAGGGGAGATTTAGGGTTAGGCTCCACCGGGGGGGGGGGGGGGGTGGGTCTTAGGGTTAGGCACCACCAGGGGGGTCTTAGGATTAGGCACCACCAGTGGAAATTTAGGATTAGGCACCACCAGGGGGGTCTTCGGGTTAGGCACCATCAGGGGGGGGGGGTGTCTTAGGGTTAGGCACCACCAGGGGAGATTTAGGGTTAGGCACCACCAAGGAGGTCTTAGGGTAAGGCACCAGCAGGGGAGATTTAGGGTTAGACACCACCAGGGGGGGGGGGGGGGTCTTAGGGTTAGGCACCACCATGGGGGTCTTAGGGTTAGGGATAGGTACAGGGAGGGTTCTGTGTGAGAGTGGCATTAGGTTTAGTTGTAGTAAAATGTTAGTAATACTTAAAGCTGTACCTCACAGTACCTACACCTAACACTACCCTTCATCTACTTCTAATAATATACCCTCCACCTACACCTAACACTAACCTGTATAGCTGAGCGCCACAGCTGATAACATATTGCTAAAACCCAGCACCCAATTTACTCAGTTGGGACCGCCATAGCCGCAAACTTACCCTGCAATCTTTGGCAGGACTTAAATTAGTGATCAGGCTCTGT
The DNA here is from genome assembly GCF_040937935.1 of Hyperolius riggenbachi. Taxonomy (NCBI): domain Eukaryota; kingdom Metazoa; phylum Chordata; class Amphibia; order Anura; family Hyperoliidae; genus Hyperolius; species Hyperolius riggenbachi. Next base: position 34,475,321 of record NC_090655.1, on the reverse strand, counting down.
TTAGCCAAACCTCAGGGCCCAATTTACTCAGTCGGCACTGCCACAGCCGCAGAACAATATTCCCCATGACCCTATTGTGGGGGCCGCTTCTGTACATAATGCAGAGCAGCAGCATGAGCAGAGTGTTATATGGTATCTGCCTGAGAACAGCACAGAACACTCAGGGTCAAGAAGGCACACTAGCAGTATCTGTAACTAGATGTCCAGTAGCAGATCTTTCTGAAGGGGCAGCAACACATTGGAGGGGGCCTGGAGGAGACTGAGGAATCTGACAGTCTAACGGGGGGGGGGGGGGGGGGAGGGTGCGGGGTGGTTACGGGGGGCTGGATGAATCACCGGGTAAGTTAAAGTGGATCTGAGATAAACTTTTACTCATTGCATAATTGTGTTCAAAACTCAGCATGCCCTGCAACTTCCTTTATGCGGCAGATGTACCAAATAAGAGCTAGGGAGACTAGGGAATGATGTTTTCTGGAGAAGAAACGTAAGGGTGATTTTTAACTTTTGGATTGCCTGGTTAGCATCCTTATTATTTGTTTACCATATAAAAATAAAAAATTGATTTTTGATCGTATGCCTGGCAGTTACTCTTTAAAGTGAACCGATCACCATCTTTAGCACCCAGGGCATCTCAATAACACATTAAAAATGCTTGACAACAAATGTGGCTAATTATGCAGAAATTTCAGTCCGATAAGGACAGATGTAATTATTTTATTGCACACATTAGCAAAGAGCAAACAAAAGCTTTCCTCAGCGGGAAGGAGGAGGGGGGTAGATAGGACACTGTGCTTCAAAGAGTTTAGAGAAGCCACATCTTCTGCTATCTTCACACCTTCCCCTGGATAAATAATGGGCAGCTTGAAGAGGAGGAGGAACATTGCAGCTCCTATAGCTATTACAAACAAGGACAAACTGCAGAAAAAAGTGGTGCTTGGTTCCCTTTAAGTATGTGCTACACTAAGTGTTTATTTGTAAAATACATTTTTTATATGACTCAAAACTTTGACCTTTAAACCTTTGACATATATGTAAATAGAACTCACCAATTTCTCTTTCGTACATAAAGCTGCAATACAATGATCTTGCTATGTGAAAAAATAGCATTACAAGCTAGTATTTCCTGTGAGGTTGCCAGCTAAGCTGGTTCCATATCTTAACATTCAAGTGCTTCTTGGATGCATCTCAACATTTTATCGGCAGAAACAGTCACTTGACTTTTGGGGGGTGAAACCTGAATGTTCATTCGCAGCTACAGCTGTTCAAAAGCTTCAGATTTCGAGAAACAGAAGCACAACAGACACTGATTGCTTCTTAAAGAGTATCTGTACTCTACAATTCTTACAATAAAAAGCATACCATTCTAATTATTATGTTCTCCTGGACCCCTCTGTGCTGTTTCTGCCTCTCCCTGCTGCAATCTTGGCTTGTATTTGCCATTTTGATGCAGTGTTTACAAACAAAAGATATAGCAAGTGATAGGCTGAGAGTAGCTCAGTGTGTGAGTCATACAGAGTGTGCAGGGGGCCTGAAGAGGGTGTGTATAGCTTCTATCCAATCACAAGCAGCACAGCACATTCCAGCCTGACTGCCTGAGCCCAACATACCCGACAGAGGAGAGAAGATTAGATCATATAACAGAGATAATACAGCCACTGTGCAACCAGGAAAGGCTGCAGTAATCCAGACCACATTAGAACAGGCATAGAAAATTATAGGATAGAAGAAATAAGGATCAAAATTTTGTCTCTTTAAACGCTTCGAACCTGAGGTGAGAGTGATATGGAGGCTACCATATTTATTTCCTTTTTAAGTGAAAAGAAACTGATGATAGAAACAGAATCCGTGCATGTCAAAATAACAGAATAAGAATAAAGTGTGTGATTTTTCATACTAATGAGGAAATAAACGAATACATTTGCATATAAACATATCATTGCATATTCTTGAATTGAATAAGACCCAAGCACTTATGTGTTTAAAGTATTTTTTTATGCAGTAATCTTCTTTGTGGGTAAGGAGTGGGCCTTCCACATACAGTAAAGCAGCGGGGTGAAAGGGAAAAGTAGTGTTTGTAAACACACAGCGGCATCCAAAAGATATACCAGTTTGAACTCATTAACCTACATCGGCATGGCAGCATAAAGTGACCGAAGGGAATGTAGTAACAACAAAAGACGAAGAATATTGAAATTCTTTCATAATAATGTAAATCAGATCAAGAACCACGCCTTGCACCTAGATGGCATGGTGTACCATGTTCAAAACCTGGAGATATCAAAATCCAAGAGTACGTAAGAGGTTGCAGCCTGGGAACAATACCTACAATGGGATATAGCACCTGTGGGCCTGACCATTTACAAGCAACTAGCGGCAGATCTAGCAACTCAGAGTAATCAGGAAGAATGTGAAAAAATGTTCAGTGACGTCAGATCTGACAGGTCTGACATCACGATGAGCTGCTCAGTCTGCTGTTTGCATCGGTCATCTCTGCTGGATTTAAGTCCCGAAGGAGTCGATTGGAGACATTACCACTCGTCATGAAGCTCATCAGATGAAATAACTCTGGTATTCTATTCTGTCAGATTGAATATCTGTGAACTCCAGATTGTCTTTCTGATCAATGCCTGACGTAGAGGCTGACAGAGAAGCTAATGGTTCTGACAGCAACGAGCAGAGGTCTATAGAGAGATCTCTGAGAGAGTTTACAAGAAAATGTTCAGTGATTTCTCACTACAAACCTTTATTAGAGGTGCCCAGAAGGGACAATATTTTACTGTCACTGAAGAAATCAGGAAGGTGAGAGAGGACACAATAACATATACAGGAAGTATAAAAATATGGAAATAAATATACAAAACAAAGACTGGAATCTTTGAAGGAAGAGATCAGAGGAAAAGAAGAAGAAATTCATAAGGAACTTAATTCCTGTACAGTGTCTGGAACCGAAGCGAGAGGAAGACACACCAGGAACTCAGGATTGGAGTACACATGGAGTATAATTTGAAACCCTAGATTCCACCGAAGGAGGAAGGGATGACGATGAAGATTATCTATCAGAATGGGAAATACCAAAAACTGACAATGTGGAAGAAAATGGAGAACCAACATAAGATCTGTAATGAGCTGTGCGTGGAGAATAAGAACAAAGAGCGACAAATAGACCAACACCCACAGCAGGACGAGTAGTGAGACCAAAAGAAAGAAGACACAATTCTAATGATGATGACAAAAAAGAGCAACAAAAAAGTGCACAAGCAGAAACCATCAATACACAAATCAGAGGAGAGGGGACAAGAAATCAGCAATTATAATGTAACAACAAGAAATAGATATACAACTTAAAAGAATATGGGGAATTCAAACAGAATGGGGGGAACTGGGGAATAAATGGGGGAGACAGATAAACAAAACAGGATATGTACAGTACAAGAATCATAACCAACGCCATAAGAATGAGGGTAATAATCCCCAAATTATTACTACAATGCAAGAAACAAGACAAAAGCTCGAGATAGCCTCAAAGAGACTTAACAAGTATTTTTTTTAGTAAAGAAGAGGAATCCAAGAAAAAGGGGTTGCAGAGGAGGGAGGGATTGAAGTTTGCACCTACAAACAAATTCAACAAATCTGAAACATACATAGGCCTCAAACACAAATAATGGATGGCTCATTTTGATTAATCACCATTATTGGATAGATATTATTGATATCACTATTGTGAACTTTTAAGGTGTCCATAGACCTTACGATTATGGGCAGATTCGACAGAGACAAATTTATCTCTCTAATCGAATATGATTAGAGGTAAATGTGTCTTTTTGTCAATTCTACCCATACACTACAGGCCAGGTTTAGTCTGATTGCAGCATGAAATCTTTAGGGAATCGGCTGAATTCACACCGCCGCTGCCCCCAATGTATAAATGTTCATCCCCCACAGTGTGTGCATTTATACGTTACCTGTCCGTAACCTCTGGGCGGCTATCCATACACACTACTGGCGCATAGTTTCTGACGTCAGACGCTATGCGCCTGTGGCATCTACGGAGAACTGCACGGAGGTTACGGACACCACAGGGGGCGCTGTAACCAATGCGAGGGACGCCACGGGAAGAAAGTCGGAAGCACATTGAAGCTGTGCCTGCGGCGATCTGAAGACAGGTGAGTTTTTAACTGCCCGCTCCCCCCCGCCGCTCCGCCCATTGCCCCCTCCTACACTAGGGGAAGCTGCCTATCTAATCTATGCTGGGGGAACCTACCTATCTAACCTATACTGAGGGAACCTACCTATCTAATCTACGCTGGGGGAACCTACCTATCTAACCTACGCTGGGGGAACCTACCTATCTAACCTACGCTGGGGGAACCTACCTATATAACCTATACTGGGGGAAGCTGCCTATATAATCAATACTGGGGGAAGCTGCCTATCTAACCTATACTGGGGGAAGCTGCCTTTATAATCTATACTGGGGATGCTGCCTATCTAACCTATACTGGGGCAAGCTGCCTATATAATCTATACTGGGGGACGCTGCCTATCTAATCTACGCTGGGGGAACCTACCTATCTAACCTATATTGAGGGAACCTACCTATCTAATCTATACTGGGGGAACCTACCTATCTAATCTATACTGGGGGACGCTGCCTATCTAACCTATACTGGGGCAAGCTGCCTATATAATCTATACTGGGGGACGCTGCCTATCTAATCTACGCTGGGGGAACCTACCTATCTAGTCTACGCTGGGGGAACCTACCTATCTAACCTATATTGAGGGAACCTACCTATCTAATCTATACTGGGGGACGCTGCCTATCTAACCTTTACTGAGGGAACCTACCTATCTAATCTATACTGGTGGAACCTACCTATCTAATCTACGCTGGGGCAACCTACCTATCTAAACTATACTGGGGGAAACTACCTATCTAATCTATACTGGAGGAACCTACCTATCTAATCTACGCTGGGGGAACCTACCTCTCTAACCTATACTGAGGGAACCTACCTATCTAATTTATACTGGGGGAACCTACCTATCTAATCTATACTGGGGGACGCTGCCTATCTAACCTATACTGAGGGAACCTACCTATCTAATCTATACTGGGGGAACCTACCTATCTAATCTACGCTGGGGGAACCTACCTATCTAACCTATACTGAGGGAACCTACCTATCTAACCTATACTGAGGGAACCTACCTATCTAATTTATACTGGGGGAACCTACCTATCTAATCTATACTGGAGGACGCTGCCTATCTAACCTATACTGAGGGAACCTACCTATCTAATCTATACTGGGGGAAACTATCTATCTAATCTACGCAGGGGGAACCTACCTATCTAATCTATACTGGGGGATCCTACCTATCTAATCTATGCTGGGGGAACCTACCTATCTAATCTACGCTGGGGGAACCTACCTCTCTAACCTACACTGAGGGAACCTACCTATCTAATCTATACTGGAAGACGCTGTCTATTTAACCTATACTGGGGGACCCTACCTATCTAAACTATACTGGGGGAAGCTGCCTATATAATCTATACTGGGGGAAGCTACCTATATAACCTATACTGGGGGAACCTACCTATATAACCTATACTGGGGAAACCTACCTATCTAATCAATACTGGGGGAAGCTGCCTATCTAAACCTATACTGGGGCAAGCTGCCTATATAATCTATACTGGGGGAAGCTGCCTATCCAACCTACACTGGGGGAAGCTGCCTATATAAGCTATACTGGGGGAAGCTACCTATATAACATATACTGGGGGAACCTACCTATATAACCTATACTGGGGAAACCTACCTATCTAATCTATACTGGGGGACGCTGCCTATCTAACCTATACTGGGGCAAGCTGCCTATATAATCTATACTGGGGGACGCTGCCTATCTAATCTACGCTGGGGGAACCTACCTATCTAGTCTACGCTGGGGGAACCTACCTATCTAACCTATATTGAGGGAACCTACCTATCTAATCTATACTGGGGGAACCTACCTATCTAATCTATACTGGGGGACGCTGCCTATCTAACCTATACTGAGGGAACCTACCTATCTAATCTATACTGGTGGAACCTACCTATCTAATCTACGCTGGGGCAACCTACCTATCTAATCTATACTGGGGGAAACTACCTATCTAATCTATACTGGAGGAACCTACCTATCTAATCTACGCTGGGGGAACCTACCTCTCTAACCTATACTGAGGGAACCTACCTATCTAATTTATACTGGGGGAACCTACCTATCTAATCTATACTGGGGGACGCTGCCTATCTAACCTATACTGAGGGAACCTACCTATCTAATCTATACTGGGGGAACCTACCTATCTAATCTACGCTGGGGGAACCTACCTATCTAACCTATACTGAGGGAACCTACCTATCTAATTTATACTGGGGGAACCTACCTATCTAATCTATACTGGGGGACGCTGCCTATCTAACCTATACTGAGGGAACCTACCTATCTAATCTATACTGGGGGAAACTATCTATCTAATCTACGCAGGGGGAACCTACCTATCTAATCTATACTGGGGGATCCTACCTATCTAATCTATGCTGGGGGAACCTACCTATCTAATCTACGCTGGGGGAACCTACCTCTCTAACCTACACTGAGGGAACCTACCTATCTAATCTATACTGGAAGACGCTATCTATCTAACCTATACTGGGGGACCCTACCTATCTAAACTATACTGGGGGAAGCTGCCTATATAATCTATACTGGGGGAAGCTACCTATATAACCTATACTGGGGGAACCTACCTATATAACCTATACTGGGGAAACCTACCTATCTAATCAATACTGGGGGAAGCTGCCTATCTAACCTATACTGGGGCAAGCTGCCTATATAATCTATACTGGGGGAAGCTGCCTATCCAACCTACACTGGGGGAAGCTGCCTATATAAGCTATACTGGGGGAAGCTACCTATCTACAGCCAAGCAAAGCCCCAGGGCCCCAGCCCAGCAAAGCAGAGCCCTCAGCAAAGCAAACCCCCAGCCTAGAAAAGCCTCCTGGTCCCAGCCCAGCAAAGCATACAGCCAAGCAAAGCCTAGTAAAGCCCCCAGCCCAGCAAAGCCCCCCAAAATGCCCCCAGCAAATTGCCCATTCCCAGCAAAGCCCCCAGCAAGTCACCTAGCAAAGCCAGGCCGGCTCAACATCACAGCCAGCCAGGCCGGCACAGCATCACCTTCAGCCAGGCTGGCACAGCATCACCACCAGCCAGGCCAGCACAGCATCACCACTAGCCGAGTACAGCACACAGGCCAGCCAGCCGAAAGCAAGACAGAAGCCAGGTGAGGGGGCTTATATATGTGAAATACTGCCCATTGAATATATTTAAGTTACGCCACTGCTATGTTCAAGTACATTTGGCCCCACCTATGACCACGCCCACTTCACACAGCATGGCCACGCCCATACGCGTGCCGCACACTCGTTCCTTCTTGGTGCCCAGGATCTCCCAGGAACCTAGAAACGCCCCTATCTTGCAGCACGTGCAAGAGACCATGCAGCCAATTTCCGTCCCGACATTGGTCGCTTTATCGGTCGGGCATGCATTTGGCGGCACCGATTTTTATCCAATGCGATTATAATAATCAAATTGGATGGTGGATCGGCCACCAAGTCGCCTGATGTATGGCCACCTTTAGACAGCACATTATTTATCTTCCCAGTACAGATTAAAAGCAGTTTTGCAGGAAAAAATTAAAATGTTATTTTACTTTAACAAAATATTTGCAAAACTATTCAGCTAAAAGCTAACCATGCATCAATGCAGAGGATGCTATTGACCTCTTTGCCATATATTTAGAGACAGAATGTACACAGCTGTTTTCCACCATGGCTGTCTCTGGGCAGTGCTGATTAAGCTGCTCTGTGGCATGCACAGTCTCTGTTCACATCTGATGAGTCACTTTCACATATAAATGGTAGACAGCAGATTAATCACAGTCATTTAAGAGCACGCTCAGGGGGTAGGGCTGCTATGCTTGCGCATCGGTCCTATAACAAAGCTGCATGAAAAATCACTACAAGACAAATAACATTTATATTGCGCTTTTCTCCTGGCAGACTCATAGCGCTTGAGCTGCAGCGACTGGGGCAAGCTCTATAGGCAGAAGCATATTTAGGGAGTCTAGCCCAAGGACTCCTTATGGAATAGGTGTTAGCTTACTGAACAAGAAGAGCTGCGATTTGAACCCAGGTCTCTTGTGTATGAGGCAGAGCCATTAAAGGGGAACATCAGCCTAAACAAACATGCTGTCATTAAAGAGGAGCTGTTAGGTATAAGGTCTCAGAGAAAATAAACACATATATCAGTAGCTAAAGATTGGCTGTACTTACATTACATATGCATTTCACTGTCCACGTTTGGATTTCACAGAATTTGTATATAGTATATGCAGAGATAGATGCTCCTGACAGCTCATGGCAGGCTCCATGTTTTTCTGTCAAATGTGTCGTCATGTCCTGCCTGCTTCCTGATCACAGATAAGCTCGTACTTGAACAACACAGTGTGCAGTGAATATTAATGAGCCATGTGGCTAGGAACAATAGCTGACTCCTGCAGTGTACTCTGCCCGGAGATTTATCAGTGCTACGCGCTGGACTGATTACAAGCTGCTGTAACGTCTCATTAGCAGCCGAGGGGAAGGCCCGAGAATGCTTTGCAGTTTAGTATGCGGCTTGCGTCCTTATGGTTCTATAACAGCCTTTCTGATAAGCACACATCAAAGGTAACTGTAACGATCGGTGGGCGCAGAGAGTATCTGATTACCGGTGATCTGCAGTATCACCGGAAATACAGGTATATACCAGATTATAAGTGATCTGCAGTCTCACCGATAATCCGATATACAAACTAACCTCTGTTCACCTGAGTAGAGTGTAGTGTTTGGTGTAACTGTAACACTTAGAGGACAAGGCCTCAATGCAGCAAGGAGTACTGCACAGATTCCTTCCGCAGACCTGAGCTCTCCAAGACGGGAGGAGTCAGACTGACAGTAGGAAGGCATATCTGAAAGTGACCCTCAGGAGGAAGGATCGCTAACAGAGCGAGGAACCGCCTCTAACGGTAAGGTCGGTTCTCGAGGTCGGACAAGCCAGGTCGTACACACACAGACAGATAAAGTACAAGATCAGCAGACAAAGGCAGAGTCAAAGTACAGGCAGGGTTCGGCAACGGGGTATCAGATATATCGGGGTACAAAATCAGGAGGCAGAAACAGAGTCTAGGAGCGAGCCGGGGTTCGGCAACAGAGTATCAGAAATAACGAGGTACAAGATCAGAGTTCAGAAGGGTAGTCAAGGCAGGCAAAAGTCATAACAGATAATCACAATCAAACTAGTACTTTAGCTATCAACAGAATCTAGCTAAGTGTAGGATTACAGCTCCAGCTGGTCCCGGCACACTTGCGGATCTGACTACGGATCTGGGTGCTCCCACGTGTGTGATCGCACGCCAGACAAAGAGCAAGTGAACAACCAGCAGTATATATACTCTAGGACCTTTCCAGGACCTCCCTAATTGCTGGTCCAATGGGAGCAGTGGAATTTGTCAGCTGACCCAGCTGGTCAGCCGACTCCCTTCTAACAGCTATTTAAACTCTGCCTCTGTGCTCGCGCGCGTGTAAGTCTGAATCTTGGTGGACTATCAGTCCCAGCCACACCAGTACTGTCTTGCAATGTATCCAGTGAACTGAGTGCGGGAGCCGCCTCCAATGCGGATTCCGCCGCTCTGCCTAAGCGGCATGCGGCGTTTTTTCCGCGTTGTGACGCCATGCTGGACGCGGAAACAGCCGCCTCGCCTTGAGAGACAGCGGCTTTTCCGCGTTTCATCACAGTACCCCCCCCCCCGAGGAGTGGACTCCGGACAACTCCTACCAGGCTTCTCGGGGTGTAAGGCATGAAACTCTTTCCTCAACTCATCCGCATGCATGCGAGTCCCCGGTACCCACTGTCTCTCCTCAATGCCATATCCCTTCCAGTGTACCAGATACTGTACCGAGTTCTGGACAATGCGAGAGTCCAAAATGTTCTCTACTTCGAACTCAGGATGACTATCCACCAGGACAGGAGGAGGAGGAGGAGTAGGGCCCACATGGACTGCTGGTTTGAGCAGGGATACGTGAAATGATCTCACCCCACGCATGCTGGCGGGGAGATCAACGGTATAAGTGACGTTGTTGATCTTTTTGGTCACAGAAAACGGACCCACAAACCTGGGGCCCAGTTTGGCAGAAGGCTGCTTCAGGGTCAAGTGACGTGTGGACACCCAGACTAAATCCCCTGGCTGAAACTTCCATTCCATGGAACGTCTCTTGTCCGCTTGACCCTTTTGACTTTGGAACGCTTTCTGCAAATTATCTCTAACAATTCCCCAATTGTCCCTGAGTGACCTCTGCCAATCCTCCAGCGCTGGGAATGGAGAAGAGGCAACTGGCAAAGGGGAGAACTTGGGCGACCTCCCTGTCACAATCTGGAACGGGGAAAAACCAGAAGAAGAACTCTTTAAATTATTCTGAGCAAATTCTGCAAAAGCCAGAAACTTCACCCAGTCATTCTGTGCCTCCGCAACGTAACATCTTAAAAACTGTTCTAAAGACTGATTAATTCGTTCAGTCTGCCCATTCGTCTGTGGGTGGTAGCCTGACGAGAAAGACAGCTTCATGCCCATTTGGTGGCAGAATGCCCTCCAGAATTTAGAGATAAATTGGACTCCCCGATCGGACACAATGTTCTCCGGAATGCCATGCAGCCGGAAAATGTGGACGATGAATAGGTCAGCCAATTCTTGGGCCGAGGGGAGTCCTTTCAAAGGCACGAAATGGGCCATTTTGCTGAAGCGGTCGACTACCACCCAAATGACCGACATGCCTTCAGACCTGGGGAGCTCACCCACAAAATCCATGGACAAGTGGGTCCATGGTTCACTCGGGGCGGGCAAAGGCTGTAAGGTACCGACAGGTGCCTGCCGGGAGGGTTTACTTTTGGCACATACCGCACATTCCCTGACATATTCCTTGCAGTCTGTTGCCATAGAAGGCCACCAAGCACACCTGGCAATCAGATCCTGCGTTCTGGCAGCACCAGGGTGACCAGCACTCTTATGGGCGTGAAACATTTGTAAGACCTGTAGACGAAAAAACAGTGGGATAAACAAGACCCCCTCCGGTTTCCCCTCAGGGACATCCTGCTGAAAGGGACCCAAAACCTTTGTCCAATCCTCCCAGGTCTCTGTGGCTGCTAACACCAGCCTCTGCGGGATGATGGACTCAGGAGCGGGGGGCTGTGCTGTCTCTAATTCGAAACATCTGGACAGGGCATCTGCCTTGATGTTTTTGCTGCCTGGAGTGTATGTGATAATAAATCTGAACCTCGTAAAAAATAACGACCAACGGGCCTGTCGGGGACTTAGTCTCTTAGCCCCCTCGATGTATTCCAGATTCTTGTGATCAGTATACACCGTGATCGTGTGTTCTGCCCCTTCTAACCAGTGGCGCCATTCTTCAAATGCCAATTTAATGGCCAGAAGTTCCCGGTTGCCTATGTCGTAGTTTTTCTCTGCCGGTGAAAACCTCCGAGAGAAATAGGCACACGGGTGCAACCTCCCCTGCAGCCCAGAGCGTTGAGACAGCACAGCCCCTACTCCAACTTCTGAGGCATCAACCTCCACAATGAATGGGTAAGAGGTGTCTACGTGTCTCAATATGGGTGCAGAGCAAAACAATTTTTTCAAGTGAGAAAAAGCTGCCACAGCCTCAGGAGACCAGTGGTTGGTATCTGCCCCCTTTTTTGTGAGACTGGTAAGAGGGGCAATTATCGTGGAGTATCCCTTTATGAACCTCCTATAGTAATTCGCAAAACCTAAAAATCTTTGCAGGGGCTTCAACCCCACTGGCTGTGGCCATTCCAGGACAGCTGTGACCTTGGCAGGATCCATTGACAGGCCTGAGGTGGAGATCACATACCCTAAAAATGTGACAGTGGTCACCTCGAAAATACATTTCTCCACCTTGGCATACAGCATATTTTGCCTCAATTTGTCCAACACAAATTTAACGTGGACCCTGTGCTCGGGGAGGTTGTTGGAATAGATTAGTATATCGTCAAGGTATACTAGTACAAATCTACCCAACACCTCCCTGAATACCTCGTTGATTAATTCTTGAAAGACGGCTGGCGCATTGCACAACCCGAAGGGCATCACTAAGTACTCGTAATGCCCGTCGGGAGTGTTGAAGGCCGTCTTCCATTCATCACCCTTTCTAATGCGGACCAGGTTGTATGCACCCCTCAGATCTAATTTTGAAAAGATCTTAGCGTTCGTGACTTGCGTAAATAAATCGTCTATCAATGGTAATGGATAACGATTCTTCACCGTGATTTTATTCAGGCCACGGTAGTCGATGCATGGTCGCAGCCCTCCGTCTTTTTTCTTAACAAAAAAGAAACCGGCCCCTGCAGGCGACCGGGAGGGGCGAATGAACCCTTTGGCTAAATTGTCACGAATGTACTCCTGCATCGCTATTTTCTCTGGTCCAGACAAATTATACAAGTGACCCCTAGGGGGCATACAACCGGCACGGAGATCGATGGGGCAATCGAAAGGGCGATGAGGAGGTAACTTGTCAGCAGCCTTGGGACAGAATACATCCGAGAACTCGGAGTATTGCTCGGGAACCCCCTCCACATGCAACTTGGTCTGACCTAAAGTCACCTTCCCTAGACACTGTTGGGAACAGAAGTCTGACCAACTAGTTAATTGTCCTGTAGCCCAATTAATCTGTGGCGAATGGAGCTGCAGCCAGGGCATTCCTAAAACAATTGTGGAGGTGGTCATGTGTAATACAAAGAAACTTAGACTTTCATTATGCAGAACCCCAATAGTGACTTCAACCTCTGGTGTCTGAGACAGCGGACGGTCCCTTTGCAGCGGGGAGTCGTCCACAGTAGTAACCTGGATAGGTGGTTTTACTGAGGTGAGCGGAATGCCCAACTTTTCTGCAAACTCTGAACTCATAAAGTTAGCCGCGGAGCCTGAATCAACAAAGGCTTCTGTGGCTTCAGATTTGTCCCCCCATGTAATCATACAGGGAAGGAGCAAACGTTTTTCGTTTAAGGGCATGAGCCGGGCACCTAGGGTGCTACCCCCTACCACTCCTAAACGGTAGCATCTTCCCGGCTTGTTAGGGCAGTTTTGTACTATATGCCCCCCTTCAGCACAGTACAGACACAGCTGTTCGGTCATTCTCCGTCTTCGCTCTACCTGGGTCAATTTTGACCGAGCAATCTGTATTGGCTCGGATGGAGGCAAGACGGGAGAAGGTGCAATAGTAGGAGGTGGAGTCACTGGGACCGTAGTGTAAGATACCCCTCTGACACGGGAACTACCCCTGGTCTGTTTTTGGTAGCGCAGCCTGCGGTCGATTCGGATGGCCGCTGAGATGGCCTCATCGACTGTTCTAGGCTCGGGCTGGCTTAACATCAAATCAGAGACCTCATCGGACAGCCCTGACAAGAAACGATCTAATAGGGCATAAGTGTCCCACCTGGCCGTAACTGACCACCTCCTAAACTCGGCCGCGTAATCTTCGACCGGACCTTCGCCTTGACGCAAAAGCTTGAGCTTCCGCTCAGAAGTCGAAGCAAGGTCCGAATCGTCGTAAATTACTGCCATAGCGTTAAAGAATTCCTCTACAGAGGTAAGAGCTTTGTCTCCGGCGGGCAGGCTATATGCCCAAGACTGGGAGTCGCCGGACAACAAAGTCTTTATAAACGTGACCCTCTGGGTCTCAGTACCCGAAGATTGGGGTCTCAACTCAAAATAGGACAATACTCCTAAACTCGGCCGCGTAATCTTCGACCGGACCTTCGCCTTGACGCAAAAGCTTGAGCTTCCGCTCAGAAGTCGAAGCAAGGTCCGAATCGTCGTAAATTACTGCCATAGCGTTAAAGAATTCCTCTACAGAGGTAAGAGCTTTGTCTCCGGCGGGCAGGCTATATGCCCAAGACTGGGAGTCGCCGGACAACAAAGTCTTTATAAACGTGACCCTCTGGGTCTCAGTACCCGAAGATTGGGGTCTCAACTCAAAATAGGACAATACTCTACTCCTAAAATTCCGGAAGTCAGATCTGTGGCCGGAAAAGCTTTCAGGTACAGGCATACGTATGTCAGAGCTAGGAGAGGATCGCACATGATCCACTGATGTCTGGAGGATCTGTACAGACCCTGATAGGGCATCAATAAGAGTCATGTGGGTGCCCAGTACTTGATTGATGTTGTCCACCGAAGTGGCAAGTACACCCAGACAATCAGTGTTTGCGTCCATTTTGTATTTGGTCTGGCGTTCTGTAACGATCGGTGGGCGCAGAGAGTATCTGATTACCGGTGATCTGCAGTATCACCGGAAATACAGGTATATACCAGATTATAAGTGATCTGCAGTCTCACCGATAATCCGATATACAAACTAACCTCTGTTCACCTGAGTAGAGTGTAGTGTTTGGTGTAACTGTAACACTTAGAGGACAAGGCCTCAATGCAGCAAGGAGTACTGCACAGATTCCTTCCGCAGACCTGAGCTCTCCAAGACGGGAGGAGTCAGACTGACAGTAGGAAGGTATATCTGAAAGTGACCCTCAGGAGGAAGGATCGCTAACAGAGCGAGGAACCGCCTCTAACGGTAAGGTCGGTTCTCGAGGTCGGACAAGCCAGGTCGTACACACACAGACAGATAAAGTACAAGATCAGCAGACAAAGGCAGAGTCAAAGTACAGGCAGGGTTCGGCAACGGGGTATCAGATATATCGGGGTACAAAATCAGGAGGCAGAAACAGAGTCTAGGAGCGAGCCGGGGTTCGGCAACAGAGTATCAGAAATAACGAGGTACAAGATCAGAGTTCAGAAGGGTAGTCAAGGCAGGCAAAAGTCATAACAGATAATCACAATCAAACTAGTACTTTAGCTATCAACAGAATCTAGCTAAGTGTAGGATTACAGCTCCAGCTGGTCCCGGCACACTTGCGGATCTGACTACGGATCTGGGTGCTCCCACGTGTGTGATCGCACGCCAGACAAAGAGCAAGTGAACAACCAGCAGTATATATACTCTAGGACCTTTCCAGGACCTCCCTAATTGCTGGTCCAATGGGAGCAGTGGAATTTGTCAGCTGACCCAGCTGGTCAGCCGACTCCCTTCTAACAGCTATTTAAACTCTGCCTCTGTGCTCGCGCGCGTGTAAGTCTGAATCTTGGTGGACTATCAGTCCCAGCCACACCAGTACTGTCTTGCAATGTATCCAGTGAACTGAGTGCGGGAGCCGCCTCCAATGCGGATTCCGCCGCTCTGCCTAAGCGGCATGCGGCGTTTTTTCCGCGTTGTGACGCCATGCTGGACGCGGAAACAGCCGCCTCGCCTTGAGAGACAGCGGCTTTTCCGCGTTTCATCACAGTAACTGAGATTTTTATCTTCACTAATGGCTTTATGGCTTCCTTCTAAACTGTTTAACACAGGAGAATAGAGGTTTAAATTAGCTTCTGCAGCCTGACAGTTACTCTTTAAGTTACATTAGTTATGTTAATTAGAATAGATAGGTAATATGATCTTTTACCCACCCTGTTTTAAAAGAACAGGCAAATGTTTGTGATTCATGGGGGCTGCCATTTTTGTCATGGGGGCAGCCATCTTTTTGGTTGAAAGGATGTGACAGGGAGCATGAGACAGTTCCAACTGTACTTTGTCCTGATAACCCCTCCCAGCTGCATGCGCTAGGCTTCAAATGTCAAATTCAAAATGTAAAAAAAAAAAAAAAATTGCACCAAAACAGCAGAATGAGAACAACAACATCAGAAAACCCATCATGCTTTGCACAGCATCAGGGGAAAAATGCCTGGGCAGTTTTCTTCTGTGCAGCTAAAAATGAGACTTGTAAAAGAGAAACAAAGTTCTGATGCTGTGAAACTGTTAAAGAAAAACCAAGCCTTTTCAGTGCTGCTGAGTCGATTTTTAGTATGGAGGCTCACTATATATATATATATATATATATATATATATATATATATATATATATACATATATATATATATATATATATATATATATATATATATATATATATATATATATATTTATATATATATATATATATATATATATATATATATATTATATATATATATATATATATATATATATATATATATATATATATATATATATACACACATAGGAGTTAGGAAGGTATCTCATACAGTGCAGTGTGTGAGGGAAATTGCTGTTGCTGAGGTAACCAATACATCTGCTATATTGATACAGCAAAGATAATTTATAATAGCATAAATATATTATTTACGGTAAATTTGAGGTTAGCTGACAAGATGTAATGTAAAAATATAATATAAATGTATTAGAGCTGAAAAAATTAAGCTTAGGAATCAATGCCCAGCACTGGAAGGGTTAAAGGAAACCTAAGCCAGGGGATAATCAAAGATTTATACATACCTGAGGCTTCCTCCAGCCCCAAGTGCACGGATCGCTACCACACCGTTGTCCTCAGTCTTCTCCCTCTCCAGTACTGGGTCCCTTAACTTCAACCAGTCGCGGCCAGTCTGAAGGAAGAGAAGTGCGCTCTTTACGTACCTCTCCAGCAGCTGCCAGAGAGATACGCAGAGGGCGCTCTTCTCTTGTGCAGACTGGCCGCAACTGGCTGAAGTTACTCAGACCCAGTACCGGAGTGGGAGAAGGCTGGAAGAAGCCCCAGGTATGTATAAATCTTTTATAATCTCTCAGCTCTGGTACACTTTAAGCACAGAACAGCTTCACAGGATTCAACAGGGGGGAGGAGCACTTCACAAATCATGTCTAGTCTACACTGCACAATATGTAGAAGTGCTATTAAGCGCTCCTTAATCTGCGGCAGTTTAGGGATGGATTTGCACTTTTCTTAACTGTAGTGCAGTTCTAGAAATTCACGCTAAACTGCCACTATTAAGTAGGATTTAAGAATTTTCCTATTATCATGCAGAACAGTCCCCTCTGCTGGTTAGAACTGTTTAAAAAGAAAAAAACTGTCGGTAATGCTTTGATAAATCTGTCCCACTGTGCTTGGTATATTACAGTCTCAGTCGACACTTTATGATGTTTGCTTTACCCAGTAGGCAGTAGCTACCTCATTTGTTTATATGATTAGGATTAAGTTTGAAGAGTCTTTGCTAAAAAAGGGTAATCTGCTACAACTTGGGATGTTCCCCAGGAAAGCAGTCTGAAATTTCAATGTTGGATCATGTACTTGGGCTCCAATAGACTGGGTAAGTTCACACTTGACGTGAAACGGAACTGTTTACTGGAGAGGACCACCACAAGTATTATTATTGATATATATAGCGCCAGCATGTTCCGTGGCGTTCTACAACAGAATACAAGGTGTATCAATACAGTTGCAGTTAACAGTACAAGACAATGGTGGATTACAGCTTATGCAGTGAACAAATCAATGACAGATTTTTGCATCAGGGTGGAAGATCGGCGCATACATTACTCCGCATTAGGAGACAAAAGGGAGAGCCCTGGCCAATCAGCCAACCTGTCTTAGGGCAAGTACACATGCCTGACTAAGAGGCGGTTCACACGGATGCTTGGCAGCGTTTACCGGTAAGCGCCCGGGACTCATCGGCTAAGCGTTCCCATTCAAGTGAAGGGGAGCGTTTAACATTGCGCGATTACCGACGATTACTGTCTAATGCGCAAACACGGTGTTCCGATCCCGATTTTCCCAGTCGTTTCAGCCGACCCTAGAAGTCGCATGCGGCTTCTAAGGTCGCCTATCCGCCGTTTCTTCATGTCCCCTTGCGGGGATGAGAAAAGGCGATCGCGACGGGAAGCTGATGATTGCCATCCCGCCGCCCCCTGAACAAGACGTCACAGGACGACGCGGCTTCCAGCCGCCCCTTGTGAACCAGCCCTAAAGTGGGTTGAGGCGGTCCCACAAAAGTGTCCAATGCTGGGAACACTTGTTACGTTTTTCACCCCATTTACCGTGCGCTTGATAGTACGAATCAAATCTCAACCAAAAATTGACAGTAATTTTATTGTCCGCCTGCTACACACGTGAACGTTTTCTGTTCCGTTTTTACTATGTTCTCGACTAAATACGCCCACTATTGATGACACTGCACTCTGATATGGCCCCCTGAACGCCACTATATCAAACACATAATCAAGCCGCTTCATCGATCGCGCCAACACGCGATAAGATAGTAGTTATTTCGACCGTTTATTTTCAACATGTCTAATACTATTTTGATCGAGAAAAGACTCGATTCTGCCCATAAAATCCCTCAAGCGTGCTGAAAAATGCTTCTGATTTTGGTTGGGATTCCATTCGTACTATCGATCGCACGGGAAATCGGGTGAAAAAAAGTAATGTGTGTTCCCACTTCCCAGCATTACAGTCTAAAGGGTTAGGAGATAGGACAATAGGTGAAGGGAAGCTGTGGACCAACAGGCATGCTGACAGATCCTATATTAAGCATAAGGTCCTTTCAAACAAGTCCTAAAATTTCCATTGTGTCCATCGACGGAACACAAAGTCCCATCCTGCACAAGTATTCCTGGACACCAGACTGATGTCACTATGTCACAGGCAGAATGCTGTCTATGACATGTCCCATGTCCGTTGCAACAGACACAGCAGAAGTGGTGAAAAGTACGAGGTTGTGCCCTGGATAGCCATCTGCTGCAATCTCCATGGCAAGACCCTGTTCTAATGTGAACTGAGCCTAAGTAACAATGACCTGCTGCAGAACAACACGTAAGAGAGCAAGCGGCTGAGCACATCCAGTTAAAATGCAGTTTATTTGAGTCATACCAGCACATGGATACAGTCCACACATGGAGAGAGAGGATAAAGCACGGAAGGGTCAACAGCCGTTTCGCACCCACAGGTGCTTCATCAGGACACTAACAAGGGGGTGCTTCATCAGGACACGAACAAGCTGTGGCTTTTATATGGGAGGAGGGTACGCGGACCCCTCGATCTCATTCGAGAGGCCTGGGAGGGGCAGGATATGGGTCCCGGGGACTCCATAGTGGAATACGTTCTTAAGTTCCGGGAAAAGATGGACACCCTAGTGGGGTTAGTGCGAGAGAATCTTACTCAAGTCCAGGCCACCCAGAAGCAGTGGTATGGCCACGGGGCTAGGGAGAGAGTTTATGAGGTAGGTCGCAAGGTATGGGTCCTAAACCCGATGCGACAGAATAAGCTGCAGGCCGCTTGGGATGGGCCCTATACCATACATAGGAAGATTAGTGATGTGACCTATGTGGTCGCGCTGGAGGACCGAGGCAAGCAGCTGAAAACGTACCATGTCAATATGTTAAAGGAACATCATGATAGAACCGCTTGCGCTCTCCCTGTCTGCAGTTTACTACCGGACGGTGAAGCAGAGGCCCTGGTTGACATCCTGGCCTCCACCCAGGAAACCGACTCTGTTACCGAGGTGCAGATCAATTCGGAGTTGACAGCAGAGCAGCAGGCTGGGCTATCTGATGTGCTGACCCTTTACCGTGGTACCTTTACAGCCCGCCCTGGTCTGACCAGCCTGGCTGTACACCATGTTGACACCAGAAATAACAAGCCGGTTAGACAGTCAGCATATAGAGTCTCCCCTGAGGTTCAGGCCCACATCAGCAAGGAGATTGAGGAAATGCTGTAACTAGGGGTGATCCAATGGTCGCACAGCGCATGGGCATCACCTGTAGTGCTAGTACCCAAATGGGTCCAGACCACTCAGTTCTGTGTAGATTATCGTAAACTGCATCAGATGCTTACCCAATGTCGAGGGTCGACGAATTGTTAGATAAGCTAGCTGGCGCGCAATATCTAAAAATCATGGATTTGAGTCGGGGATACTGGCAGGTCCCTCTAACAGCTGAGGCACGGGAGAAGTCTGCCTTTATCACCCCCTCAGGTCTGTTTGAATTTAATGTAATGCCTTTTGGAGTGAAAAACGCCCCGGCCACCTTCCAAAGGGTTGTAAATGGTCTCCTGGAAGGTTTGGAACACTGCGCTGTCGCCTACCTGGATGACATAGCCGTGTTTAGCGCCAACTGGAACGACCACTTAGCGCAGCTGTCACAGGTTTTGGGGCGCATCACTGCAGCAGGACTAACAGTCAAGCCTAGCAAGTGGCAGATAGGTATGAAACAGATACAGTACCTGGGACATGAGGTGGGGGGGGAGAGCTTCGTCCAGATACTGGGAAGGTAGATGCCATTGTGTCCTGGCCCACCCCCCCAAACGAAGAAGCAGATTCAGTCCTTCTTAGGGACTGCTGGGTACTATAGAAAGTTTGTCCCCAAATACAGTGCCCTCGCCAAGCCATTGACAGACCTCACAAAAAAGAAGCTGCCCAAACAGATTCTCTGGACACCAGAATGTGAACAGTCATTCACAGCTCTGAAGAGAGCCCTAGCCAGCCCTCCCGTGTTGCAAGCGCCAGACTTCAGCCGACGGTTTGTGGTCCAGATGGATGCCTCAGCCTTTGGCCTAGGTGCTGTGTTAAGCCAGGTGAACCAAACTGGGGAAGAACATCCGATTCTGTACTTAAGTCGGAAGCTGCTACCCCGGGAGGTAGTTTACGCCACCATAGAGAAGGAGTGCTTGGCAATTGTATGGGCCCTACAAAAGCTGCAGCACTATCTCTACGGTCGCGTATTCACAGTCGTAAATGACCACAACCCTCTTAGTTGGTTACATCGGGTTTCTGGTGACAATCGCAAATTGCTGAGATGGAGCTTAGTTCTCCAACAATATAGCTTCACTATTCAACATAGGAAGGGGAGCAATCATGGGAATGCGGACGGGCTGTCCCGTCAAGCAGAACCAACAGTGTAGGTGCAGGCAGGATGATCTGGGAAGATCATCTGCCTTGCACCAAGTTAACGGCGGAGGTTTGGTGATATATTGGGGTGCTGATGCTGTTAAGGATAATACAGTAATATATTTTCATTTTCCCATTTTTATGTCTGCTGTGTACTACTGTATCATATGGGATTGTCTGCTAGCCAGTCTGGCTTTGAAGGCTGGCAGCTGCCTGGAGTTCGTTATATCATGTAAATTGACCCTGCATTCAATGGCCATTGTCTGCTCCTAACTGGGAGATGGGAAATCTCTGCAATTAGGGACTGTCTACCTAGCCTCTAATTAGGAGATGGCTATTCAGGCCAATACTGTCAACAATGTGTTTGTCACCTGTAACTTGGACTGGGGAAGTCTTTTCATGTATGTACTAAAATACACTTTAACCTGGGGAAATTGGAGGTTAAGGAAGTCTTTTGTTGTGTATGTGCTATAGTACACTTTTCACTTGTGGATGTTAGATCTCTGGAAATCAAATTATGTCTGAGGATGTAATTAAATCTAGTTCCCCCCGTCCAAACAGGCTTACAGCCTCAAGGCAAATATTCCATTATAAAAAGCAGGGGACAGATACCTAAAATCAGTCTACTCCTGACAGTAGCTGGAGCCGGACTCCCGGTCTAAGCTAAGTTGGCTCCTGATCCAATCAGAAAGGTGTCCGTCCACAGAACCCAAGTCCAAGATTCGTCTATCTTGATCCCTGTTAATTTGGTAAGCAAATCGCTTGTGTATATCTTTGTAAACTCTTAATTTTGTAACTTTTTATTTTGTTTTTTGTAATCTTTTGTATATATTATGTTCTGCATTGTTCCACTTTTTTCCTGGAATATTAAATTATTATTTAATAAGCTTGACTTCTGCTGTACTAAAACTAACACTCATAGCCTAGAGGAGACTGCAGTGTAGCTGTGTATAAGTCCATGCTTAATTGTATGCTTGAGCAACACTACCGTATGAAATTGCAATTGCATTGTGTGTATGGGGCACTTCTGCGCTCGACAGCAGAGTGGGAGTGGCTAACAGTATCGTTTGGAGCGACTGTTAGTGGTTTTGCTGCACGACAGTGTAACTTGCATTACAAATCAGTGCCTGATTGTGCTGTATTACTGTACAACTGTACTGTGTGTGTGGGTGCGTGGCGTTCCCGTATTCGGCCTAAGCGCAAAGCTGACCCGAATACGAAAACGCAGATTGCGTGTTGAGCACTCAACAGCTAAGTTGACGTGTCTAGCAACCGCTAGTGGTGGCAGTAAGAAGCTTTTTAGGGGTCACAGCCTTGTTTGTAGCTTGAATAAGGCTGTCCCCCGCTTGATCTGGTCAAACCCGCAGTCGGGAACCGTATACGCAGGCGTGCCGCGGGCCGGTTCCTGACACAAGGGGGGGCTTCATCAGGACACTAGGCCCCCCAAAAGACCCTCTTAAATAGTGTAATTACTTACAGAGCAAGTGGATATGCCAGACGCCGCAGCTGCATGGGAACCTTCACTGCCAGAACACATCCGCAGCGCATCTGCGCTCCAAACACCAGAAATAGTGGCCTGGCCATTTACTGCGTCAGCCAGAAAGGGCGGGCATATATTCAAAGAGCAAGAGCGTTCTGCCCAGTAACTCACCCTCCCCTAGAAACCAGCTACAAACACTGGCTACTGGCTACCTGCTGTAGAACTTCAAAAAAATTATATTTTCAGGCCAAGCTGTTACAACAAAACAGGTGACATGTTTGTGACCAGTATCAGTCCTTAAAGGGGCACTATGGCTAAAAATTGTAACATTTAAAATATGTGCAAACATAAACAAATAAGAAGTACGTTTCTTCCAAAGTAAAATGAGCCATAAATTACTTTTCTCCTATGTTGCTGTCACTTACAGTAGGTAGTAGAAATCGGACAGAACCAACAGGTTTTGGACTAGTCCATCTCTTCATGGGTGGATTCTCAGGGATTTATTTATTTTCAAAAGCACTTATTGAATGGCAGTTGCTCTGTCCATTCACTCTGTCCATTCTGTCCAAAAAACTGTGTAGGGAGCAGGAAAGCTGGCCGGCATTATTGTTTAAGCCCTTTTTAGGGAATATCTTTATAAAGAATAAAAGCCTAGCTGAGAATCCCCTATGAAGAGATGGACTAGTCCAAAACCTGTCACTTCTGTCAAATTTCAACTACCTACTGTAAGTGACAGCAACATAGGAGAAAAGTAATTTATGGCTCATTTTACTCTGGAAAAAAACATACTTCTTATTTGTCTATGTTTGCACATATTTTAAATTTTACAATTTTTCGCTATAGTGCCCCTTTAACCATACCTGGTATAAGTAAGGGCTATCACTAGTCCTAAATAACAACTGGATAATAGACTAGCATTTTTTAAAAGTGATGCAGATCACATTGGAGTTGTGTTTACATTCTATTTAAAGAGAACCTGAACTGAAAATAAAAAGAATCCTGTAATGAAAAATAAAAACCTCGGGGGATACTTACCTCAGGAGAGGAAAGCCTCTGGATCCTAACGAGGCTTCCCCCGCTCTCCTCTGTCCCAGCAATCCAGCGCTGCGACCCCCCGAACAGCGACGAGGTAAATATTTCCCTACCACGATCCAGTGCAGGTGCAGTAGCGGCTCTTCATTTGGGCTAGGCGTAAATAGCTGAGCCCAATGGTATTTGCACCAGAGCGGATACGATCGGGATCGGCTATTTCTGCCTTAGCCCGAATGAAGAGCCCCTACTGTGCCTGTGCAGGATCTCGGTAGGTAAATATTGCACCGCCTGTCAAGCCGCTTGACAAGCAAGCCGAGGAGGTTTCAGGGGAGGAGCCAGCGCTAGATTCCGCCAAGCTACAAGGTTGGGGAAGCCTTAAAGGGTTCGCCCTCCTGAGGTAAGTATCCCCCAGAGGTTTTTTTTTTCCCGTTAAAGAGTCTCTTCAAAGAGGCTGCCAGTGCTGAAACCAAGGGAGGGGGAGCCTCGTTAGCCCCCAGGGGATATTGTTAACAGATCCTCTTTCAATTTTACAGTTTTTCATGACAGTGCCTCTTTTCTTTTTAACCTCCTTGGCGATATCCATGAGTCAGGCTCGGGGTGCAAAAAAACAAGCTAGGAGCGGTAACCCCAAGCCTCTTGATAGCCGCTGGCAGGACTGTGCGGAGCGTAATATGTTGGCGCTAAATACAATAAATAATAATAATAATAGCGCACAGCGGGCGTTTTCACTCACCTCCCCAGGGGATCCAGGCAGCGGAAGCTATTCTCATTATGTCTGCTCAGCACTATTGCATTACAAGGGCCGGTTCTCTCATGAAGCAAAGTGGGGCAGCATGTTTGTACTGTGTTTACACTAACAGCATACAGTCGGAGTAGGAGGAGCAGTGAGAGAAGAGCGAGGTGAAGAGTTCATCATTGGGGAAAAGCAGCTTGTTGTGCTGTGTGAGGAGTCAGACAGTGAATGAGGAGGTTGGAAGCCGGAGAGCAGCAGTGTTTCATTTGACTTGCACGGCAGAAGGGAGGAGGTGGCACTGCTCTCCTGACTAAGGAGGAATGGAGGACGGCTGAGGGTGAACAGTTTGTTTGTCACAGACTCACAGCCAGCCAGTGTGCTATTGTGTTGAGCGGCAGTATGTCATGTGAGAACATTAAATGAAGCAGAGTAAATTGTCGGGTGCTGTGCGACCATTCCACATCCGGGAGGGGTGAATCCTCACAAGTTTGCCTCAGGCAACAAAAAGTCTAGACCCAGCACTGAACATTACATGCTGTTCTTCAGGAGCGATATACTGCAAGTACAGTATATGGAAGTACTCAGTGCTACCGAACAGAAGCTTCTAGTCATGAGTCAGTGAATGCCCTGCCGGCCTGGACGGATACATACTAAAATATGATCACAATGTTTATCTTTCCCAATCTAATAAAAGAAAACATGTTTGGCCGGTACAATGTTTCGCAATAAGCCTCTCTAAGTCCAGCGTACAGTACATGTAAAACGTTGACACCGAAGTTTAACTGGGCAACAGGTGCAAAAGGAAAAAACCCTGTCAAGATCCTGTCAGTCATCACTTACCCGCTTGGAGGTTATTTAATATCAGGATCGTTTTGTTATCTTTGGTCATTTATTAGTGTAGTATTAAGTTGAGCCTTCAGAAACATTGTTTCTGCATACTGACAGATTACCAGTTTCTCACAAGGAGCGTCTGTAGTGTCTGAAGCCAAGACGTACAGAGCAGGGCCGGGCCGAGGCATAGGCTGGAGAGGCTCCAGCCTCAGGGCGCAGTGTAGGAGAGGGCGCACAATTCATTCAGCTGTCATTCCTAATTGTGTTTGAAGCAGAAAGGAATAAGAAAAGGAGATACATGGAAGTGAATACAAGCCAGATAACTAGAGATTAAGGTATTGGGGACCCTGGGGTGCCTCTTAGTCTAAGAGCAATCAGTGTGTAACGGCTGGGGTGGAGGGATGGAGGGGCGCACTTTGGTGTCTCAGCCTTGGGTGCTGGAGGACCTAGTCCCGGCTCTGGTACAGAGCAAAACACGACTAAAACATAAACAGGTAAAGGGATACTGTAGGGGGGTCGGGGGAAAATGAGTTGAACTTACCCGGGGCTTCTAATGGGCCCCGCAGGCCTCCTGTGCCCACGCAGCCACTCACCGATGCTCCGGCCACGCCTCCGGTTCACTTCTGAAATTTCAGACTTTAAAGTCGGAAAACCACTGCGCCTGCGTTGCTGTGTCCTCGCTCCCGCTGATGTCACCAGGAGCATTCTGCGCAAGCTCAATGTGGTCTGTGCCTGCGCAGTATGCTCCTGGTGACATCAGCGGGATTGAGGACATGGCAACGCAGGCGCAGTGGTTTTCAGACTTTAAAGTCTGAAATTC
Source organism: Hyperolius riggenbachi (assembly GCF_040937935.1). NCBI lineage: Eukaryota > Metazoa > Chordata > Amphibia > Anura > Hyperoliidae > Hyperolius > Hyperolius riggenbachi. The sequence continues at coordinate 34,449,490 of NC_090655.1, read as the reverse complement.
CAGAAGTGAACTGGAGGCGGGGCCGGAGCATTGGGGAGTGGCTGTGCGGGCACAGGAGGCCTGCGGGGGACCATTAGAAGCCCCGGGTGAGTTCAACTCATTTTCCCCCGACCCCTTTACAGTATCCCTTTAACCTCCTTGCCGGTTATCCCGAACTCAGTTCGGGATAACCTGCGCAGGAGGATTGCTCAGGCCCCGCTGGGCCGATTTGCATAATTTTTTTTTGTTACAAGCAGCTAGCACTTTGCTAGCTGCTTGTAACTTCCGATCGCCGCCGCTCGCCGCCGATCCGTCGCAATCCGCCGTGCCGAGCCGCTCCCCCCCGCCCCAGACCCCTGCGCTGCCTGGCCAATCAGTGCCAGGCAGCGTTGAGGGGCGGATCGGGATTCCCTATGACGTCCCGACGTCCATGACGTCGGTGACGTCATCCCGCCCCGTCGCCATGGCGACCGGGGAAGCCCTGCAGGAAATCCCGTTCTCAACGGGATTTCCTGCATACTCTGATCGCCGAAGGCGATCAGAGTGGGTGGGGGGATGCCGCCGCTCAGCGGCTATCATGTAGCGAGCCCTCGGCTCGCTACATGGTTTAAAAAAAAAAAAAAAAAAAAAAAACTCCAGTGCTGCCTCCTTGCCGGAGGAATTGAACCGGCAAGGAGGTTAAAGGACCACTATCATAAAAACTTGTGAAATTTCAAATAGACGTAAACACACACATATGAGAAGGACGTGCGCCATAAATTACTTTGCTTCTATTGTCGCTTACAGGGGGTTATAATAGTCTGTTTAGGACTAGTCAATCTCCTCATGGGGGTTTCTCGGTATTTCTTATATTCTTTACACAAGCACTTACTGGAAAGGCCCTATACTAAAATGCCAGACAAGCCTCCTTACTTTTTGCACACTATTTTGGCAGATGGACTGAGGAACCGCCATTTAGTAAGTCCTTTTTCAAAATAATGAATACACCGAGAAACTTCCATGAGCATATGGACTAGTCCAAAGGCTGTCAGATTTTTACTATCTACCGTAAAAGCTTCATGGAGGGGGGGGGGGGGGGGGGGAGTAATTTATGGTGCATTTTACTCTGGGACAAATGTACATCTTATATTAACGCATACACATGGATATGAAACTTTGCAGTTTTGTGGGGGCTATAGCTGTCCTTTAACTATTTTAAGTGATTAAATCTGTAAAAACTATGGGCTTGATTCACAAAAGCGGTGCTAACAGTTAGCACGCTGGTGAAAAGCCCCTTATCACACCTAAACTCAGTTTAGGCGTGATAAGTTTAGGCATGATAACTATGGCACCAACTGGGTTAGCACCGCAGTGCACAGCTGATCAAAAGTTTTGCGCTAGCAAAGTCTGGTGCGCGCGAAATATCGCATAGAGTTTAATGGTGCTGCTTTGTGCGCAGGACTTTGTGCACGATCTAAACTTATCTAAACTTATCACACCTAAACTTATCACGCCTAAACTGAGTTTAGGCGTGATAAGGGGCTTTTCACCAGCGTGGTGCAATGGTTATCATGCCTAAAGTCTGTTAGGCGTGATAACCGAGTTATCACCCCTTTGTGAATCGAGCCCTATAAATTATACTAATATTTTGCTATCATATTTGGAATACATTTTATAAGGAGTTTTCAAAAGTTTTCAAAATGTACATATGTTTAGGTCAGCTTTAAGTATGAAATGCAAAGTTCATCTTTGGCCTAAAACATTAACCACTTGAGGACCGCGGTGGTAAACCCCCCTAGTGACCAGGTCATTTTTTACTAAATGGGCCACTGCAGCTTTAAGGCCTCGCTGCAGGGCCGCACAACTCTCCCCTTTTCTCCCCATCAACAGAGCTCTCTGTTATTGGGGTCTGATCGCTCCCCCAATGTTTATTTTTTTAATTCTTTTAATAAATTTGCTTATTTTTAAATTTATGTTCCCTCCCACCGTCAGCCTATCACAGCGTATCGCTCCTGTGTCCTCAGTACGGCGCTACCTTAGGTCGCAGAGCTATACATAGTTTTTAGACGGCGGTTTCGCTGATCGCCGCTAGGAGACTGGAGGCGGAGCTCTGTCATCAGAGCGGAGATGCACGCACATCCGCAAGCGCACTCTCCTGCAAGCCCCATAGGAAGTCATTCACGCCGGCGTGAAGTGGTCCTGGGGCTGCCACCGCGTTCACGCCACTTGGCGTGGAGCGGTCGGCAGGTAGTTAAACATAGTATACATCTAATAAAAAATATATATATATAATAATAAAAATATATATAAAAATGATTTCCAAGTTACCAAAAGGGTTAAAAGATTGCACACACAGAGTAAATAAATATGAAAAGCTTCCCATGTATCTACTGGGGAGGCAGAGAACTTCCTCTACTTTATTTGCTCAGTAATTACTAAATTACAAGACAATCAGATAATTTGTGCAGCAAACCAGCAATGTCAACAATTAGTGGGGCAAAGCCTTCAAATTACTTAAAGGGAACCTTAACTGAGAGGAATATGGATGTTTCCTTTTAAACAATTTCAGTTGCTTGTCAGTCCTGCTGATCTCTATGGCTGAAGTAGTGGCTGAATCACAACCCTGAAACAAGCATGCAGCTAATCCAGTCTGATTTCAGTCAGAGCACCTGATCTGCATGCTTGTTGAGGGGCTGTGGCTAAAAACATTAGAGACACAGGATCAGCAGGAGAGTCAGGCAACTGGTATTAGTTTAAAAGGAAAAATCCATATCCTTCTCAGTTTAGGTTCCCTTTAAGTGTACCAGAGGTGACATGTGGCATGATGAGAGAGATAAATATGTATATGTACAGTGCAAAACATATTAATAACCAGGCTGTTTTGACTTTTTTTTCTTTCGCTGCCTAAAAGAGCTAATTTTCAGGCATGGTGTGACAGCTTCTGTCTTGTCGGTACCTTGTCGGATAATATAATAAACCTCATTGATTGCAAATTACAACCATAAAAGTATTCCTGGCAGAATATAACTTCTGAGGGCAGGGGAGAGATAGAAAAAGGTCAATAGTTCATGTATTTTAATTCCGGGACACTTAATAGACTACCATTGAGCAGAGACAATAATACCCTACTACTAATTGACCACAGGTCATGGCTAGAAGTGCAAAGTGGCTAGAGAAGTGGATGGAGGTGCATTTTTTCACCATGGGAAATTGCGTAGGGAAGGGCTAAACATTCAGAAATCTGTAAGTGGGTGATATGAACTGGGGGGTCTGTTATTTCGAAATTGTCATTAAAAAGCAGATCTAAGATGAAAAACTAACTAGAACAAGTAACTTGTCTATGTATCTTATTTAAAGTTTAGACAGTTTACACAGCAAATCTAGTTGCAAAAAGCTTCAACAGTATATGATTATTTCTTCCTGTGATACAATGACAGCAGCCATGTTCTGCTTGTCATCATTACACACAAGCAAGCTGCTCTGCATCTCTAGCCCTCAGCCTGTGAAAACTTCACTCCCCTCTCCTCCTCCCCTCTGCCTCTGAAATCTCTGGCTAGTAACGCCTCCTTCTCCTCCTGCCCAGACTGAGCTCTCCTTGCTACATAGGTCTCAAAGTGTCAAAGCACTGGAGAAGCTGTGGGCGAGGCTTGTTTAGTTTATAGGGAATTATGCTAGGCATACACGGACAGGAGGGAGGCTTATCTGATGGCTCGATTTATAAGATCCAACCTGTCCGATACCCCGCCGGATCGATAGTGCACTCGATACCTGCGGGGAGAACAATGGGAGAAATGAGCGGCTGATTAGCAGCCGCCCGCAGGGACGAGCGGGGATCGATCCGTGCACGCGCGGACGAGCGGGGATGCGCTAGCATCGAGCCGGCGCATAATCTATGCCGTGTATGCCCGGCATTATAGTATTAAAACAAGTATTTGGCTTGAGGAATGCCCTATAAACTATATGAAAGGAACACAATTATGTATTGAGTAAAAGTTTATCTCGGATCCCCTTTAAGGGATCTGTCACAGGGGTTTCTGTCACTCATGGAGTCTATTGTTAAAGAGCCTGTCCCTGGGGGAATTGTCTAAATGGGGGCAGTCAACAGGGGTGGAGGAGGTCTGCACTGAAGAGGTTTGTTGCTGGGTTCACTAAAGAGCTCTGTCACAGTGGGATTGGTAAGAAAGAGGTTTGTCAGTATCACACGGAATATCTTATGCCGGGAATACACAGTACCGTTTGATTATGCCGCCGGATCGATTCCCGCTCGTCCCCACGGGCGATTCTCTAATCTTCTGCTCGTTTTCCTTATCTTTTTCCATAGTCCCGCACCGCGGTATCGAGCGCGGAATCGATCCGGCGGGTGATCGGTCATGTCAGAAATTATGAATCGAGCCATCTAATGGCTCAATCGAGCGGTGTGTACCGTGTATTCCCAGCGTTACAGGGGAATTTGTCATTTAGGGCCTGTCACATGATTTTTTGTTTTTACTATGGAGGCTTTCACAGAGCAGAACAAACGTGTGTTAACCAGGATCACTAACAAAAAGAGTGTGTGTGTATCTGGTTGGAGAGCTCAAAAAAACGATTAGAACTTAATTCAGCTCAACGCATGTCGCTTTAGCCATAGCATTGGCAGACACTACAGCATGCAGGAAACATAGGAATCACTGCAGGAATATTTGCCCAGATTAGAGAATCTGAAATATCACAAAACCATTAAAGGGGAACTGAAGAGAGAGGTATACGGAGGCTGCCATATTTATTTCCTTTTAATCAATACCAGTTGCCTGGCAGCCCTGCTGGTCTATTTCTCTGCAGTAGTATCTGAATAACACCAGAAACAAGCATGCAGCTAGTCTTATCAGATCTGACAATGTCAGAAACGCCTGATCTGCTGCATGCTTGTTCAGGGGCTATGGCTAATAGTATTAGAGGCAGAGGATCAGCAGGGCTGCCAGGCAACTGGTATTGCTTACAAGGAAATAAACATGGCAGCCTCCATATACCTCTCTCTTCAGTTCCCCTTTAAGGGCACCTTATATCAGACAATGTATGGGCAGATCGACCAAGAGACTGATCTCTTTCTGATCAAATCTGATTGGAGAGAGATCTTTTGCCTGCCCATACACTGCAGGTCGATTCCTGATCAATTTCCTGTTGAAATCTCTTGGGAATCGGCCGAGACACCGCCCCCCCCGCTGTTCCTGCAGTGTATAAATGTGAATGCATGTGTGCAATTATACATTACCTGTCCTGTGTTGCAGTGCCCATCCCTCTTCCAAATCCGCCGCTCTTCCATTAACTAATATACACACGGCCGGTCTGATGCACCTACGTGCATGTATAGGGCTAATGGAAGATCAGCGGATTCAGAAAGAGGCCAGGCAACACAACGCAGGACAGGTAATGTATAAATGCACACTTGCATTCACATTTATTTTGATAACATTGCTTGATACAGCTTGAAAAAAGGTCTCGACCGAAACAGCGCTGCTGTCGCTGTTATGCTTGTTATGCTACCTTTTTATCAATAAAAGAGCTTGAACAGTTTTGGATGGTGCTGACTTGACTGTGGAGAACACATGCATTCACATTTATACACTGCACTGGGGTTGCATCTCGTTGGTCGCTCGTCCCGGTATTGCCATTACCGCCACGCACCCAATCGATCACAATGGCCCAACATCTTGCAACATGTCTGATCGACATACTCGGCCCAAAATTCATTGCATCATCGATCAGGTATGTACTTGGCGGCACCGGTTTTCATTAGATTCGATAATAATTACCGAATCGGATGAATCAGAAGCTTGATCGACAGCCAAGTCAGTAGATGTATGGGTACCTTAAATGTCAGAAGAAGGTCTCAGCCAAGCTTTTAGCTGAGGCCTTTAGTGCTTGGTTCCCACTTGAGAGGCTCTGCTCAGCATGTGCTGCGCTCCGTTGCATGTCCACACAGTCAATCACATTACCTGCCATTTTGCATCTGCTCTGTTTGCTCCGTTGCCACTGCTGACAACGCTGGTGGTTTGGGACTGGAGTACTGCAGGAGGAGTTCACAACAGACCAAATCTCCCTAGCAACAGGGAGGATTTTTATTGGTCCACCATGAGCCAATGAGAATCCTCTCTGTTACTAAGGAGGATTCCCATTGGTCTATTGTAGTCCAACGTTTTTCTGCCAAGTTCTGGCGGAACCAATTCCAAGGGACAGGTGAGTTTTTGTGTTTCGGATGCGGCGACCAGCCTAGTAAGAACAGACACTGTAATGGATGCATTTATTAGCACAAGTAGAAGTGGACGCTATTTTTACCAAAAGGATCCACATTCTGCATTTGTTGGAGGTACAGAAAACGTACCTAACAGGTATACTGTATTTTTTACACAACCTTAGAGTATGCAAATATTTAACTATACTCCAAAAATAGCAACCCAAAATCATATGGAAGATTATGCTAACTACAGGAACTGAATGTTATTACTAAAGACAGTTCATATTCAGGGCCGGCCTTTGCTATGAGCGACCTGTGCGGTCGCTCAGGGCGCCATGCTCTCAAGGGTGCATGCGCCCTGACTCCCCTCGCCACCCCGCTGTCTCCCTGTGTCCTCTCCGTCTATATTTAGCGCAGGACTACTAAAAAAATGGCCGCCGATGTCCACAAATGCTGACAAACGGCGGCCATTTTCTTGTAGCCTGCTCTAACTACAGATGGAGCGGAGGCGGGGAGAGAAGAGTGATGTCGGTGCTGGAGCTGGATATCAGGTGAGTCAGTCTCTGCCCGGCCCGCTGCCACATAAAGGGGGGGGGGTTGCCTGGGGCAAACTACCTACACTGGTGGCAAACTACCTACACTGGGAGCAAACTACCTACACTGGGAGCAAACTACCTACACTGGGGGCATACTGGGGGCAAACTACTTACACTGGTGGCAAACTACCTACATTGGGGGCAAACTACCTACACTGGGGGCAAACGACCTACACTGGGGGCATACTATCTACACTGGGGGTAACTACCTACACTGGGGGCATACTGGGGGCAAACTACCTACACTGGTGGAAAACTACCTACACTGGGAGCAAACTACCTACACTGGGGGCAAACTACCTACACTGGAGGCAAACTACCTACACTGGGGGCAAACTACTTACACTGGGGGCATACTACCTACACTGGGGACAAACTACCTACACTGGGGGCATACTGGGGGAAAACTACCTACACTGGTGGCAAACTACCTACAGTGGTGGCAAACTACCTACACTGGGAGCAAACTACCTACACTGGGGGCAAACTACCTACACTGGGGGCATACTGGGGGCAAACTACCTACACTGGGGGCATACTACCTACACTGGGGGCATACTGGGGGCAAACTACCTACACTGGGGGCATACTGCCTACACTGGGGGCAAACTACCCACACTGGGGGCATACTACCTACACGGGGGCAAAATACCTACACTGGGGGCAAACTACCTACACTGGGGGCAAACTACCTACACTGGGGGCATACTACCTACACTGGGGGCATACTGGGGCAAACTACCTACACTGGGGGCATACTACCTACACTGGAGGCATACTACCTACACTGGGGGCATACTACCTACACTGGGGGCATACTACCTAACCTACACCTGGGGCATACTGGGGCAAACTACCTACACTGGGGGCATGCCACCTACACTGGGGGCATAATACCTACACTGGGGGAATACTACCTACACTGGGGGCATACTGGGGCAAACTACCTACACTGGGGGCATACTACCTACACTGGGGGCATACTACCTACACTGGGGCAACCATGCTACTACACTGGGGGAAACTGTACTAGCTACACTGAGGGCAGCTATGCTACCTATATGGGGCAACTATACTACCTACACTGGGGGCAACTATGCTACCTATATGGGGACAACTATGCTACTTGGGGGGGGGGGGGGGGCAACAAAATCCGGTTTCGCTCAGGGCGCTGTGAAACCTAAGGCCGGCCCTGTTCATATTAATGTACTAATTCTACAGTATGTTATAAGAGCCTTGTAAGCTTCATATTATCTGAAATGGAGTTACATTGAGCACCCATTGCTTGGTCGAAGCTAAAGAGGTAACGGACCATGGGCCCGATCCAATTAACTTTTAAGTTTTATCTTGGAGATCATTTTTCATCTTCTGTTTAAAATATCTTTTCAGCACTCTGCAATTAAAAAAATACCAAAAAGTAGGTAAAAACATTCTGTTAAAATCATTGAGTATTTTCTTGCTTGCTGGCAGTTTAACCTCCCTGGCGGTATGATTATTTCCGGATTTTAGGAAAACTTGTAAATGTTTCAGACCCTAAAATCAGGAAAAATTCATGCTGCCAGAACGCCCTTCTCTCACTCACCTCCCTGAGCTCCAGCACTGCAATTTCACCTCCGTCCTCTGGGTGGTGCTTTGTCACTTTGGTGAGCTCAATGACGGCGATCTCACCAGAGTGATTCAAAGCCTCGGAGGACAGGAAGGAGAATGGCTACCGACACCTGGATCCCCCGGGAGGTGAGTAAAAGCACCTGCTATGCGCAATACTCCGCATAGAGCTCCCGGTGGCTAGCCCAAGCGTAGCTCAGGATTATCACCAGGGAGGTTAAATTGAATTTTATTGATAAGATGTGAAAATATCAACAGAGAAAACTTAGGAGAAAAAGTGAATTGAATTGGGCCTTATATCCCACCGGTATCTCAATGAGATTATAGTCATGGGGCCCGATCCAACTCACCTTTTCTACAAAGTTTTCTCCTAAGAGATGATTTTTCATCTTCTGTTTAAAATAACTTTTCAGCACTCTGGAATTGAAAAAGTACCAAAAAGTAGGTGAAAAAGTACTATCAACATTATTCTGAGTATTTTTTGGCTTGCTGGTGGCTTAACCATCTTAGCGGTATGGACGAGCTCAGCTCGTCCATCACCGCCGATGGCTGCCGCTCAGGCCCTGCTGGGCCGATTTTGTTCAAATAAAGAGCAGCACACGCAGCCGGCACTTTGCCAGCCGCGTGTGCTGCCCGATCGCCGCCGCTCTGCGGCGATTCGCCGCGAGCAGCGGCGAAAGAGGGTCCCCCCAGCCGCCTGAGCCCAGCGTAGCCGGAACAAAAAGTTCCGGCCAGCGCTAAGGGCTGGATCGGAGGCGGCTGACGTCAGGACGTCGGCTGACGTCCATGACGTCACTCCGCTCGTCGCTATGGCGACGATCTAAACAAAACAAGGAAGGCCGCTCATTGCGGCCTTCCTTGTTTATTCTGGGCGCCGGAGGCGATCGGAAGAACGCCTCCGGAGCGCCCTCTAGTGGGCTTTCATGCAGCCAACTTTCAGTTGGCTGCATGAAATAGTTTTTTTTAAATTTAAAAAAAACCCTCCCGCAGCCGCCCTGGCGATCTTAATAGAACGCCAGGGTGGTTAAAAGGCATTTTATTTATAAGGTGTTAAAATATCACCTAGGAGAAACAGTGAATTGGATGTGTGGCCCAGTATGTAGATTTTCCCATTGACGTGCTACAGAAACATAATGTTTATACCTTACTTCAGGTGCTGGAATTCCAACCACAATGCAGTCCAGCTGTACTCTGCTGCCTTCAGTAATTTCCCTACTTTTTAATTTCTGGATGAAATTTGGAGGCTGCCCAATAGTATCTTCTGAATAAAAAGAGGAAGCAGCGTCTGTTTCAACTTGCAAATCCTCCTTATCAGTTTCTGGTCCTGCGGCTTCCAAACTCTCAGTTTC